>NC_081429.1:50471186-50740580 GCF_949786415.1 Peromyscus eremicus | reverse complement strand
TTGCACACCTTTAATCCCAGCACTCGGGAGGCAGAGCCAGGTGGATCTCTGTGAGTTCGAGGCCAACCTGGTCTGCAAAGTGAGTTCCAGGACAGGCTTCAAAGTTACACAGAGAAACCCTGTCTCGGGGGGAAAAAAAAAGTCACCAAGATTGTGCTAACAAGAGTTTAGCTTAGATAGGCTTCTCAGATAAAATACTCATAGTAAATATTGCATGGTAAATACACACACACACACACACTGAAATGTTCTTATTCACTTGAAGTTCAAATTGAACTTGGTATTCTGTATTTCCTTCACCAGATTTGCTACCCTTAACCTATATATGTTTTTGAAGTAGAGTAAGTAAATATCAGAGCAAACAAAAAGCTTTTTTTTTTTTTAATGTGTGTTGGGGAGGGGTGCACACTGTGCGTAGGTGTGAATGTGTTTGCGTGGGTGTGGGTATATGCGGAAGTCTGAGGTTGACATTGGGTGTCGTCTTCTGTCACTCTTCACCCCAATTTGAGGCAGGCTCTGTCATTTAACGTGGGATTGGTGCCGTGGCTAGTCTGGCTGGCCCCCTTGCTCCAGGGATCCCCGTCTTTTCCTCCAGTATGCTGGGATTGCAGGTAGGCTGGCTTGCCTGTCATCCAGCCTTTGTTTGCAACCTGAGGGTATAATCCCCAGTCCCCACATGTGTGCTTTGCCCTGTGACCCATCTGTCCAACCCAGATGCAAAGCTTGAAGCTTAAAAAATCCTGGTGTGTGTGTGTGTGTGTGTGTAAGATAGATATGGCAAAATTGCATCTTATTTTTTAGTATGTTTTAAATTTCATTAATTTTGTGTGGATGGTGTGCATGTGGGTGCACACGTTCTGTGGTGCCTGTGGAGGAAGAGAGGACGACTCGGCACTCCCCTTCCGCCTTTACTCAGGCTCTGGTGACCAAGCTTAGATCAGCAGGCGTGTGCAGCAAGTGACTTCACTCTCGGAGCAGTCTCACAATGGCCCTGAAAGCTGACTTTTGGAGTGCGCTAGGAATCCGCACTTGTGGACCCCGGGCCTTGAGGAAACATGCTCCGCTATCGTAGGTGCTTAGTCCTTTGAGTAATTCTTCAAGGAGCTAAGTTGAAGCTTCCTTGTTTACTTACTCCTGAGCTTTGAGGGCCCTCATTTTTCACTTTTTTAGAAGAATATTTTAGTATATTTTTTAAAATATTAGTTTGGAGCCTGTCATGGTGGCTGCCTTTAATCCAAGCACTAAGGGGCAGAGGCAGGTGGATCTCTTGAGTTCGAGGCCAACCTGGATTATATAGGGAGTTCCAGGACAGCCAGGGTTACACAGAGAAACCCTGTCGTAAAAAAAAAAAATACCATTCATACATATATATATCTCCACCTGATTTTCTTTGACATTTTAAATTAAAACCCTGGATACATTAAAAACTGCCTGCTGCCTGATGTCTGTTTTGTGCTATAGGCAGTGAGATCACTCAAGGAAACGATTGAAGACTGTTGGGACCAGGATGCCGAGGCTCGGCTCACTGCACAGTGTGCTGAGGAGAGAATGGCTGAACTGATGATGATATGGGAGAGAAACAAGTCTGTGAGCCCCACAGTCAACCCGATGTCCACTGCCATGCAGAATGAACGGTAAGACCCGGGGGGTTGCAGCTATCACGTGCTGTTGGTAACCGAGACCCAGGAAAGGACGGGAAGTAAACACTAGTAAATAAGCCTAATAGTGTGGTAGCTCATATAGTACAAGGGTGTCATTTTTCTTTCAATAGTCCAAGTCTCTTAAAAAATACGTATTTTTTCTCTTTTTCATTATGTGTATGGAGGTGAGAGCAGGGATGTGCACATGAGTTAAGGTGTCTGGGGGCATGAGATCCCTGTGGAGCTAGGATTTTAGGTGGTTGTGAGCTGTAGTGCTGTGAACTGATTCAGGTCCTCTACAAGAAGAATGTGTACTCTTAGCACTACGCCTTTTCTCTAGCCCTCTGTTTCCATTCTTGTATGAAAATATTTATTTGGTATGAATACAAGACAGAATCTGTAATTTTATATCTAAAGATACAGTTTTAAATGACTCTTTGTTAGCTGGTCATGGTGGCACTCAGATCTCTTGAGTTCGAGGCCAGCCTGGTCTACAGAGCAAGTTCCAGGACAGCCAGGGCTACACAGAGAAACCCTGTCTCAAAAATCCAAAAGGGGAAGTAGGGGTAGAAATGAATGTGACTTAACCTTTAATGTTAAAGATAAAACATTTTCATAGTTGTAAAAAGTTTATAACTACTTCTACATATATTATGTGGTATGTCTTTTGTTTTTATTAGTGTTCTTTTATTTCTTAAAGCACGTAGAACTGTGCCTTTGCCCTCATATCTACTCCTGTTTCACTGGACACCAAGACATTCAGACTGCCTCTCCAATACTCTTTCTTAAAGAATACAGTAATAATACTTCTTTCTACTCCACTGTGAATACTGACTCACGAGACATTTCCTTTGTTAGAACTCTAATTTTAGATCCTAAATAAAAAGGCCTTTTAGGGCTGAAGAGACAGCTCAATCACTGGCTGTTCTTGCAGAGGACCCAGGTTCAATTCCCGCACCCACATGATAGCTCACTACCTTCTAAAACCCCAGTTCCAGGGGCTTTAATGCTCCCTTCTGGCAGGCACATATGTGGTATGCAGACAAAATGCCCATACACATAAAATAAAAATAAACATTCAAAGAAGAAGAAGAAGAAGAAGAGTTCATGGGGCTGGAGAGATGGCTCAGAGGTTAAGAGCACTGGCTGTTCTTCCAGAGGTCCTGAGTTCAATTCCCAGCACCCACATGGTGGCTCACAACCATCTGTAATGAGATCTGGCGCCCTCTTCTGGTTGTGCAAGCATACGTGCAGGCAGAACATTATACATTTTTTTTTTTAAAGACTTTTTAAAAAGAAGTTAAGCCAGGCATGGTAGTTTATGCCTGTCATCTCAGAGCTTGGAGGCTGAGGCAGGAGAATTGCCAAAAGTCCAAGGGCAGCTTAGACTATATGATGAGTTCCAGGCCAGTCTGGGCTGCAGATTAAAAACCTGTCTGAAAAGTTGAAAAGCCAAAACATCCCTATAATTTGGCACTTGTAACTAGATAAATTATATTTCTTGGTTCTGTGTTTGGGAGCAAAAATAACAACTTTAGTATTTTATCTAATACATATTTAAAAGTTTCAGAAAGATATCCAGGAAAATTATTACCAGGGGTCATAAAGATAAAAGTGTACTTCATTCTTAAATCCCCCCTCTGTTTTCTGTTCTCCTTTATAAGAACAATTTGTATTGTGTGCTGTTTGCACTATTTATAAACAGGTGGAATGAGTATACCTTACATATCACAAATCAAGCAAAGTAGAAAGAGACTAGCTATTCTAAATAGACATCTCACTTGACAAGTATTAGAAAAGTCTTCTGCTTCCAACTTCCTTCTGTACTTCTGCTGCCCCATAATCTGTAAAACATGCAGTTTAAGCATCTGTCAGGAGTCTGATTTAGGGGCTAGTGAGATGGCTCAGCTAGAGCCGTGTTGCTCCTTCAGAAGACCCTGATTCAGTTCCTAGCACCCACCCACATGGGGGTTCCCAACCATCTGTAACTCCCTCTTCTAACCTCTACAGGCACCACACACGAACACGGTGCACACATATAGAGCCAGCTGAAGCTCCTACTTTAAATATGTTTGGATTTTTCCTGGCTGATAAAAAGAAACCCTGTGTCTCTCTTCGGTTTTCCCCCTTATGTTACTCACTTCTACTTGGGATGGCTTTTTTCCCCTCCAGTCTCTCCCAAGCTCCTCTTAAAGATAGTTCATGTGCCGGGTGGTAGTGGCATACGCCTTTAATCCCAGCACTCGGGAGGCAGAAGCAGGCGGATCTCTGTGAGTTCAAGGCCAGCCTGGGCTACCAAGTGAGTTCCAGGAAAGGCACAAAGCTACACAGAGAAACCCTGTCTCGAAAAACCAAAAAAAAAAAAAAAAATAGTTCATGCAATAGTCTCTGTAGGCTCCATCTGACTGTGCCTTAGCCTCTCCATAGCTCCTTAGATTCCCTCTGTCATTCCCTTGTAACACTTCTTTTCCTTTAGCTGACTCCCTGCTGGAATACTGTCATCTGTTAATGTTCCCAGTGCCTTGATCACTTCAGGAAGGCTGTCCCTGATGTTTTCTGTAATGAGATTTCAAATAATTCTATAAAAGTCCAGAGCTGTCACTTCCCAGGAGTGATGGTGCCCATTGTCCTCAGTGACTGAAGAACAGTCCTGAATTGTGGTTGGTTTTTTACTCTTGGAGGGCCCTCCACCCAGCTCCCAAGCAAATACAGAAAGCCTTATTCTTGCTTAAAAATGCCTGGCCTTAACTTGGTTTATTTCTAGCCAGCTTTTCTTAAGTTGTCCTGTTCTCTTCAACTGTGTTTTGCCTCTGGGCTTTTACCATTCTTTATTCTGTATATCTTTCTTCCCTTCTTAGTCTGTGGCTGGCTGGGTGCCTGAGTGACTGGCCCCTGGTGTCCCCCTCTCCTCCTTTTCCCAATCCTTGCTCTCTTCCCTAGATTCTCTTCCTAGTCTCTCTCCTGCCAGCCCCGCCTAGTCTTTCTCCTGCCTAGCTATTGGCATTCAGCTCTTTGTTCTTTATCTGAGTCATCTTCTGCCTCATATCCCAGCTCCACAGCTTACGTGGTACTGGCCACCGCGGCAAGGTTGTTCCGTTGTTAGTCGTGCCTCTTAAATGAGGATGCTTTGGAAAAATGAACCAATTCTATGTTCTTTTATCACTTGGTTATTTGAACCTGGTTTATAACATATTTGTTGTGTATATACTATTGGAACTAGGGTTACAGGAGTAAAAATAAATATACCCCATGGTTCCTATAGTTACAAAACAGTGTTACTTGTGTAAGTATATGTATTATATTTTGTGAATATAAATATTCATAAAGAGTGTATTTGTTGATATAATAAAATTATAGGAGAATTTTTTTAAGATTTATTTATTATGTATACAGTGTTCTGTATGTATGCCTGCAGGCCAGAAGAGGGCACCAGATCTCATTAGAGATAGTTGTGAGCCACCGTGTGGTTGCTAGGAACTGAACTCAGGACCTCTGGAAGAGCAGCCAGTGCTCTTAACCTCTGAGCCATCTCTCCAACCTGGAGAAATTTTTTAGAATTAACTCTTTTATGTATTTTTTGATTAAGATAGGGTTTCTCTGTGTAGCTCTGCCTGTCCTGGATCTCACTCTGTAGACCATGCTGGCCTCATACTCACAGAGATCCACCTGCTTCTGCTTCCAGAGTGCCAGGATTAAAGACATGTGCCACCATCACCTGGTTTGAGATTTTATTTTTATTTTATGTATATGAGTGCCCGAATATGTGTGCTCCATGTTCCTGCAGTACCTGCCAAGGCCAGAAGATGGCACTGGGTCTCCAGGGACTGGGATTATGGGCATTTGTGAGCTGTCATGTAGGTGCTGGGAATCAGAGCGCAGTGGAGCCTCTTAACCACGGAGTCATCCCTCCAGCCCCTAAATTAACTCTTGTCAGCCAAAATGATGAGCATCCATAAAGATTCTATCTGGAACCACGTGGATTTTTCACATAATCTTATAGATTTCATGTAAAAATCTCACAAAATTTGTATTCAACAAGCCGTTAACACGTACTAGGATTTTGAAATAACTTTTTAAATATGAGTCAAGAGTGAAATGGGCTAGTGAGATGGGTTGGTGGTGAAATGCTTGTTTCTAAGCCTGACAACCTGGGTTAGTTCCCGAGGCCCGCATGTTGGAAGAGAACTGACTCTCACAAGTTGACCTCTGACCTCCACACGCACCCATATGTACTAAATAAATAAGTGCAATAAAAGAATGAAAAGTGTAACATAAAAAGCAGTGGGACTTTGAAGTCTGTGGTGTTCACTTGGAGTAGACCGTTTGTCATAGTTTATGTTCTATGTCATGTCTTTATTTTTTTCTTTCTTCAAGCAACCTGTCACACAATAGGCGTGTGCCAAAAATGGGGCCTTATCCAGATTATTCTTCTTCCTCATACATTGAAGACTCCATCCATCACACTGACAGCATTGTGAAGAATATTTCCTCTGAGCACTCGATGTCCAGCACACCTTTGACCGTAGGAGAAAAGAACCGGAACTCCATTAATTACGAACGGCAGCAAGCACAAGCTCGAATCCCCAGCCCTGAGACAAGCGTCACCAGCCTGTCTACAAATACAACCACCACAAACACCACTGGCCTCACGCCAAGTACCGGCATGACCACCATATCTGAGATGCCATACCCAGACGAAACAAGTCTGCACGCCACAAATGTCGCACAGTCCCTAGGGCCAACCCCTGTCTGCTTACAGCTGACAGAAGAAGACTTGGAGACCAATAAGCTGGACCCAAAAGAAGTTGATAAGAACCTCAAGGAAAGCTCTGACGAGAACCTCATGGAGCATTCTCTTAAGCAGTTCAGTGGGCCAGACCCGTTGAGCAGTACGAGTTCTAGCTTGCTTTATCCACTCATAAAGCTTGCCGTGGAAGTGACTGGGCAGCAGGACTTCACACAGGCTGCAAATGGCCAAGCATGTTTAATTCCCGATGTTCCGCCTGCTCAGATCTATCCTCTCCCTAAGCAACAGAACCTTCCTAAGAGACCTACTAGTTTGCCTTTGAACACCAAAAATTCAACAAAAGAACCCCGGCTAAAATTTGGCAACAAGCACAAATCAAACTTGAAACAAGTAGAAACTGGAGTTGCCAAGATGAATACAATCAATGCAGCAGAACCTCACGTGGTGACAGTCACTATGAATGGTGTGGCAGGTAGAAGCCACAGTGTTAATTCCCACGCTGCCACAACCCAGTATGCCAACGGGGCAGTGCCATCCGGCCAGGCGGCCACCGTTGCGGCGCACAGGGCTCAAGAAATGCTGCAGAATCAGTTCGTCGGTGAGGACACCCGGCTGAACATCAACTCCAGTCCTGACGAGCACGAGCCATTGCTGAGACGGGAGCAGCAAGCTGGCCGTGACGAGGGGGTTCTGGATCGCTTAGTAGACAGGAGGGAACGGCCGCTAGAAGGTGGCCGAACTAATTCCAATAACAACAACAGCAACGTCCCGTGTTCAGAGCAAGACGTACTTACACAGGGTGTTACAAGCACAGCTCCAGACCCTGGGCCGTCAAAGCCCAGAAGAGCACAGAGGCCCAATTCTCTGGATCTTTCAGCCACAAATATCCTGGATGGTGGCAGTATACAGAGTAAGTGGAGGGATCGTAGCGTGTCCTTAACCTTTATCACTTCCAGAGACAGAGTGACTGGGCCTGAGCAGTAATGGATTATTGTAAAGTGGGGAAAATGGGCTTTGCTTTTCTTTCTTCTTCCTTTTCCTTTTGGTCATTGATGATTAAAAAAGCTACTATCACGATAGTCAGAAGAATTACCAACTTAATCTGTGTTTTGCTTAATGGCTTCTTTATGATGTCATTCACATGCTTGTCATGACAGATGAGATTAAACAATACTTACTAGTGTCAGAGCATCAAGTAGCAACATTATGCCACTTTTACTTCTGAAACATTTGCTATCCATATTAATATGTTAATCTACATTTAGTTTTAACTTAATAAGTCTTTATTTGTATTTTATGTGTGTTTATTTCAGACAAGGTATATATAGCCCTGACTACCCTAGAACTTGCTATATAGACCAAGCTAGTCTTAAACTCACAGCATGCTGGGATTAAAGGCATGGGCCACCATACCCAGTTCTTAGTAAGTCATACAAGTCAAGAGAAGTTTCAGAAAACTAACGTTGTTCTCAGTTCCTTCATGTCATCTTTATGTTGAGTCTCGTATACAGCAGAGCAGTGTGGTGGGGGAACCTAGACAGATAAGCTGCTGCTTGGTACCTGCCCTACTGGGATTCCAGCCCAAGATGGAGAGCTCACCTTCAGAAGCTCCTCACAGTCATTAGTACAGAAAATGATTTCTCTCTTTGTTTGCATTTATGAAAGAAGAAGAGTCATGTCTTATGCTTTCTTAAACTACAGAATGGGCTGAAAGAAGGTCTCAAAACAGTAAATCTAGCCCCTTTGCTGGACATGTAGCTCAGAGGTAGAACACTTGCCTACTATTTACAAGGCCCAGGTTTTCATTTCCAGCACCACAAAGAAAAGAAAGTCTAAGCCAAGTGGTGGTGCACACTTTTAACCCCAGCACTCAGGAAACAGAGTCAGGCAGATCTCTGAGTTTGATGAGGCCAGCCTGGTCTACAGAGTGAGCTCCAGGACAGCTAAGGCTACACAGAGAAACCTTGTTTGAAAAATCAAAAATTATTATTATTATTATTATTATTATTATTATTATTATTATTATTATTTTGAGAAGCCAGGCGGTGGTGGCACACGTCTTTTATCCCAGCACTCAGGAGGTAGAGGCAGGCGGATCTCTGTGAGTTTGAGGCCAGCCTGGTCTACAGAGCAAAATCCAGGAAAGGCGCCAAAGCTACACAGAGAAACTCTGTCTCGAAAAACCAAAAGAAAAAAAAAAGAATAATTTTGAATTTTCTCAGTTCCTGTGAGTTTTAGTTATTTTTAAATTGTCTCAAAAATGAGTTGGTTGAATTTTGCTTAGAAAAACATTGCCGAGCATCACATATTTCAGGAAACGTCTATCATTCAATTCTACATACTCTGGTTGGACCTGTTCGTGAAATTCGGCCCCTTTATTTTCCCATCCAGTTTGATTCGGTTTGGTTGGAGTCTTATGTAGCTCAGGCTGGCCTGTGTGGTAGCTGTGGAGTCGATGGCCTTGAGCTTCTGACACCCCTGCTTCCACTTCCAAAGTGCTAGGATTACAGATAAGCATCACTTGTTTGTGTGGTGCTGGGGGTGAGCTCAGGGCCTGCTGCGTGCCAGACAAGCACTCTATCGACGGCTTTAGATGTCCAGCCAGCCCCTTCCCTTCTGAATGCTGTCCTTCCCTAGAGCTCATTTCTTGTACTTTGATTTTCAGTAGGCGAGTCAGCGCAAGACGGCAAATCAGGATCAGGTGAGAAGATCAAGAAGCGCGTGAAAACTCCGTACTCTCTTAAGCGGTGGCGCCCCTCCACCTGGGTCATCTCCACTGAACCCCTGGACTGGGAGGTCAACAACAACAGCAGTGACAGGGCCGTGCACTCTAAATCGAGCACTGCTGTGTACCTCGCAGAGGGGGGTACTGCCACAACCATGGTGTCTAAAGATATGGGGATGAATTGTCTGTGAGGCGTTTTCAAGCTTACGGAGTCAAATTATTTTTTTGCATCATTTAAACGTGCAGAAGACATTTAAAAACAACTGCTTTACCCTGTCAGCACCCTCCCACTCATGCAACAGGACTTGCTTGAAATAGGTTCAGCTATGCAGAAATTTTAGCTTATGCTTCCATATTTTTTAATTTTGTTTTTTAAGTTTTGCACTTTTGTTTAGTCTTGCTAAAGTTATATTTGTCTGTTATGACCACATTATATGTGTGCATATCAAAAGTGGTCTCAAAATATTTTTTTAAGAAAAAAGCAAAAACAATGTATTGCTGATAATCAGTTTGGACCATTTTCTAAAGGTCATTAAAACAGAAGCAAACGAAGACAGGTTTGACTGCAGTGGTGTCTGGTATCCATGGTTTATTTCTGGGCACAAGCTAGTTTATATGTCGATGTGTTTTGAACATATTGTCTGTTGGACATTCTTCTCTCTTGTATTTTGTTTGAATGTGCAATAGTCTTTAGACCACAAAGAAGCTTTCTCACTGGCTCTCTTCCTAGCAGGGCACACATCTTCCACAGTTGAAACGCTTCCCGTTCTTTGATAATATGAACAGTCTCTTGCTTTCTCCTTGGAGAGAATTCAGAGGCTCCAAGCAGGACTTCCCAAACCCTGCTCTGGAATGCCGTTGTCTTTTAAACTCCAAACACGAAGTGTCTCCTTCCAGGCGTTTCAATAAGCATGTTGGTTCTGATTTTGGAAGTTCATGAGAGCGCAGAACAAAACAGAAGGAAGCAGATATTAGCCTTTCCATTTTATTTTTCCACGTGTGTTCACGTTCCATATTCATTTATTTAAGAAATGCTTTTTATCAGAAAATTTATAGAGCCAACTTACATGGAATTTTTAAGTAAGTAGATGGGCAGGGTGATAGAGTGTAGGAACTTTGATTTTCTGACCATCACAAATCAAATTTCATTTCCTGTTTATAATAACTTCAGAAAAAGTCATAGTTTTGAACTTATAGTATCTTTTATTGTTTCCCAGCAAAGCCTGGCAGCTTTATGTGAAAACGGTTCCTCTTCCCATGACCTAAAACACTGTGTGGAAAGCTCAAGTCAACCAGCATGCCCAGTCCCCGGAAGAAGGGCTTGCTGCCAGACTGGAGACTGTCGGGCAGACTAAGGTTGACCCTCTTTCCTCTGCTAACTTTCTTTGCTGATCCTGTTTTCATGCTTTCTCCTTTTACTGGCTTCACGTGCTCTCCACCTTGGAGCAGCATTTAGTATTCATGTTGTAGCCGAGCATGCCTTCTAGTGACGGCACCGGAAGTCACTGTCACCCTCCTTTGCTTCTCGTCACTAATGATCTCTGAAACAGGCTCTGTGTCTTTCAGAAAAGCACTTTCTGTCATTACGGGAATTTTCCCTAAACATCGTTTCCTGCCAGTTTGCAGACAAACTGTTCTCATGGTTTCCCATTCTCAGAACCCTTGATATCCATTATCTAATTAAGTTGTACATTTTCACAGGGGGAGAGACAAAAGTTAAGTAGAAGTCTCCAAACTCCTGATTTCGGTCGGTTCTCATGTCCCGAACCCCATTTTCTCATCTCTAATCCTACACCCTTACCGGTTACTGAAGCCGGCCCACTTCCCCTCGTCCCAGAGCTGGTGACTTCTTGTCTGAGCCACCTTTACCTGCCAGCCGCTCTGCTGCTCGGATGTGACAGCAGTTAGAACATTCGTTCAGCTGGATTGCTGACTACGGAGTTCAGTTTTTAGGATTAGGATTAGCTCATCGGTGCCCACGATTCTCTTCTCCCTTTTGTGTTTTATTGGCCCTTCTAGTGGTTCAGATTGTTTTTGTTTTTGTTTTCGTGACAGGGTTTCTCTGTGTAGCCTTAGCTGTTTTGGAACTCGCTGTGCAGACCAGGCTAGCTTTGAACTTGGAATTCTTAATATATATTTTTGTCTTCTGGCATACAGTTTCTTTCAGACAGTCACTATTTTCTAGCTAAGTAACAAATAACTTGTGTCTTTCACTTACTTCTCTTGTCCAAATGGCTTTCAGATGCATTTCAGGATTTTTGTTTTTCAGTTGTGGGACGTTAAATCAGAATAACTTATATCCCTTCCATCTCTCGTCTGAAGCATTGAGAACAAACGACCCTGTGAGTCCAACTGTCTCTTCCAGTCAGAACACTGTCTGTCCTACAGGCTGCCATAGTTTGTACTGGGGGCAGTCAACTGTGAATTCTCCAACTGTCTTTAATGATTAATACATTATAAAATGCTTTAAAAATTAATATGCCAAATTAAAAGAAACAAGTATAGTTTCCCATCTCATGCAGATATATTTAAAACAAATAATTCCTTTCACTGATATATGGTAACTGCTTGAAAAATAGGAAAGGTACAAAGTAGAGGTCATTTTAATAAATTTTGAAAACCATACTACACAGTACGCAAAAATCCCTTTAATAACTTCAATTACTTGTTAGCTTTATCTGATTCTTGAAGCTGACACTGAATTGACCACATTTCACATAAAAAAAATTATTTTGGGGCCTTTTGAATAAAAGTCATTCAGTTCAAAAATACTTCCCTGGACAATATTCTAACCTTACTAGGACATCAGAGTGTAGTGCCAGTCCCCTTAAGACAGTGCCAGTTGTGGGGCTGAAGGGATGGCAAGGCGGTGAAGAGTGCTTGTTGCTCTTACAGAGAACCAGGTCCACTTCACAGCGGCTCCGTGGCAACTCACAGCTTCCCCTGAATCCATTTCCCTCCCTTGGCCTCCACTGACGTACGCATAACACCCCCCCACCCACACACACACCCACACACAAACATACACATAATTAAAAAAAATAAATCTTAAAATCCTAATTGTATACCAGAACTAAGTAATGGAAAGAACTTGATTTGAGTTATATATAGAATAAAATGATTTAAATTAAAACCTAAAAAGAAATGTAAATGTATAATTTGAAAAACACTTACTGTAGAAATTTGTAAAAAGACATATACTGAAAACTGGCATGTACATACACTATTTTTTTCATCTTCAGAGCAACCATATTTTAATTCATACTCATATTTTACAGACGAGGAAACAAAAATTAAGAGAATTAATTTGTCCAAGTTTACCTGGGGTAAAATCCCAGGTCTGTTTCTGTACATCTCTTTCATCCACACCCATGGTTACATTCTTTATGGACAGATGTGTAATGAACTGACATTTTGTACTCCAGCAGACTTTGTACTCCAGATACCTTAATGATTTGAGAAGTTAGGTCAGCATAACAAAGTCTGTAATCATTATTGCTTAAAAGACAATTACTAATTCAATACAAAATTCGACCTACATCTTAACATCACTTTGCTTATCTTCTAATATTCTTACATTGCAGAACTAAAGGCAAAGTAAATTTTCAGAGAAAAGCAAAGGAAGCCGTGGGAGCAGACTCCTAAAGTGATTCCATACTAGATTTGGAAACAGTAGTTAAATATACATTTTCATTCTTCTCAACCCTTTGCCTCCATCTTTAAAATTTCTGCTTTAACAATGTTAGAAAAACTGTTAAGCCAGAGAACCAAGTAAGATGTAGAAAAAATACAAGATTTTACCCTTTTTATAAGTCAGGTTGGTGTAGCTTCCTTCCATGTGTGTATGTTCCAGAAACTGTATGTTGGTTCTGGAAGAGAAACCAGAGAAGGTACACTGGAGTAGTCAGTCGGCGGGAGGGAAGTATCACAAATGTTGGCAGATATTTTTATTTAAGATATTTTCAAGTTTGACTTCTAAATCCCAAAGGAATACCTGGTAGGCTGCAACTGTTAAACTGCACATTTAGTCTCTATAACTAGTCATTTAAAATGGAAAAAAATTCAATAAACGTTTGTTTCCTTTTTTCATATTTATGGACATGAATATTTCATTGGGAGTCACTCACTAGTATTTGATATTATATAATATTTTATACCATATTTTATAAGCCTATGTTGACTTAGTACTGGTCATGTGTATGACTATCCACAAGATTTTTTAAAAATATATGATTGCTTTATATCCCGAACTCCTTAAAAGATAGATTCTGAGTGCGTGCTAGTTGAGGTCCTAGACCGCCATTCTGGGAAGTGTGTAACACACCCGCAGGACCCCAGGAATCTCTTTTGGGCTATGATAATTTTCAGTATTCACACCCTTTACTAGCAGTGGGCTGTGGTGCTTCTGTTTTCCAGGAGATAAAGTTGCATTTTAACTTTTTTTTAGATTATGAACTATGCAAACTTTGTCCAAAAACTACCTTACATGATCCCTTCCTAACCATGCTCATTGGTTATGTGAGTCTAGCCAGTTACCTCCTGAGCGATGACGTACACAAAGGCTATTTATTATCAGGAGGGTCTCCACAGGTGTCCACAGCAGCACAGGAGAAGCAGCAGCACCTGCTCTTCCTCTCCAAAAATCCCTCGTGGTTTGTGCTGACTGTCCCTCCACTGTCTGACTGGCAGTTGTGTGTCAGGAGAGTTTCCTTCATGCCTCTTCCATCTCTCTTGTTTGATCTGAAGTGTCCCTCATCCCTGAGAGGGAAAAGAGAATACATGGTCCTCCTCTCCAGCGCTCTTCAGTCGGCTTCCAGCTTCTCAGTTAACACTTCAGTTCATCAGATAAAATCAGTCCCCTTCCTATAGGTCTTTTTCTCCTCAAACCTATTTTAATTACTTTATTTATATTTAAGAGCACATAAAATTCTATGTTATATTCAAATTAGTTGCTCCAGTTAATTTATAGCACAGTAGTTTGATAGAATTCAGAGTAAAGATGTTACCATTTGATTTGGATTTAATCATCAGACCACCCCAAAACCAGCACTTAATTTTTGTATTATCTACATTTTCTATTGAAGTGTATTTTATGATTTTATATCTGCACAGATATAACTAAAAAGCCATGCATATGTGATTGTGTATCATTTTCATTAAACTTTCACCTATGTTGCAGTGAGTTTGAGTGTCACGATTGAGCCACAACTAATATTATACATGTTTCTTCATATCAAATGCTGTATTAAACACTAAATGCAAAATTAACTTTCAAAGCAGACCCTACAAAGTCAGGTATTATCCATGGATATTTCTGTGTTTTTGTAGACCACTTTTGAAATGCTTACCATTGTTTTTGCAGCATAGAGTGGGTGGACTAAAACAATTTTCATTTAACTTTTAAGTGATTAAAGTTGGGTCTACATAGAGGGTAAATCTTTAAGATTTATCTCATGGCATATAGGTTTGAAAGTAAATATTCGAGAAGCTGTACTGTATGTTAAAATTATGCCCCAAATAAATCTATTGAATCTTTTTAAAAACTCCAATTTTATTAGTACTATGATGTTTGAGGTGTTTCTAATGAACATTGTAAAGATGCACATTCATTTGTAGAACTTAGTTTGCAGCCTACATTAAAATCTGGAGCAGGAAGAATCTTTAGAACTAAATTGTTTCATTAGGACGCCCAGTTTGTAACTGAATTTCACGAAAATTGACTGTACTTGAAATTACAACTTGACTGTTTTTTCTTTTTAAAAGGTCCCCCCCCCTTTTTTATTTGTATTTTCAATTTCAGAAATACCTTCCTGGTTTATAATCACTTTTAGACATAGTATTACTTAAAAACTCAGGGCGCCTTTTATCTGTTTGCACACTGAAAACGTTCAGTTGATAGCAAACAAGCAATTAGATCTAGTTGGATTTAAAAGTGTTTGTTGCATAGTGATATGTCATCATATTATTTGACTTAATTCACATCAACATGATATTTGATTTCATTAATCATAAAAACTTGCCCAGTTCTGTAATTACTGAATAGAAGGAATGACTCAACTCATTGGCCACATGTTCCAGCAGGTTTAAGCCTTGGCCTTAAAGCGCTGGCTTAAACACCTTCTGTTCTTGGTTGTGGTTGTACCTGATGGAACAAATGTTCATTTGGTTTTGTTTTTAATAACAGAGCTTAGGAAAGTAATTCTGAGATAGAATTTTCTTAAGAGATAATTAGCATTATAAAACTTTCTTCTAAAAGTGAGCTTTAGTGATGGCTTGAGAAGGTGATCTATGGTAACCAGTTCTTCACACTGTCAGAGCCAAACTGTTTTCTTTAAGTCAGACAGACTTAAGCTCTAATTGGTCTGCTGTATATTTAAATCTTAGCAGTGGAGTTATTTGTAATCAGTCTCTTGTCTCAGGCTCCTTACCTTGTTATCAGTCTTAAGTATATAAAAGAAACATTTGTAAAGACGTATAAGAGTAAGAAAACTAATGACTAAAAAATGCAATTCAAAGCAATTAGGTTTCAACTTAATATTGAGTTGCTTGACTTCTGTGGCTTTTTTTTTTCTTTCCTGGTAACATTTATTTATTTAAGTGATATTGTATGTTATGTCTTCATTTCTATAGAGATTGTATTGTATAAGTGTTTGTGTAAGCTGGAATCATCCTGAATTTTCTGTTGCTAATTTTTCAAGTGAATTTACATGGATAACTGTAAAATACACTAACTCTTAGGGTGTGATAGCTGAAACATGGAGATGTGTAGCTGCCGTGTTTTTTCTGAATGGACAGGAGAAACACTAGCTACCGAGTATTCATTTCTGAGGATGCCTTTTAGGAAAAGAAAGGCTGACAGTGTTGGCCCTTCCTCAGAACCCTCTTTCTTGTTAACGGGTATCTTTTGTTGGTGTATTTTGTTCTTACATTGCAGATAGAATATCGTGTGTGAATTTATGAGTAATTACTTTCATTTACTTTGCTTTTGTATAAGCCATCTGAGACCTTGCTATGCTGTGTAAGTTGTGTTTGATGGAGCAGTGTGAGTATGAAATAAAGCAGATCACTTTCTTTTGTATTATCTATGGATGCCACTATGAACGCTGACATTAAGCCACTAAAGAGTTTTCTATGAATAAGTGTAAGTAAATGCTTTGATATATATAAACCTAAATAAAAAGATTGTATTGAGACAGAGACATTGGCAAAGGAAGTTTTAAGGCAGTTCTTTAGGTTTAAAAAGGCTTGCTGTAAAATGGTGCATTATTCCATTTATTAAAGATCATATTAATGACAACATTAATTTTTAAGAAGACTTATTTATTTGTTTATGTATTTTGTGTGCATCGGTGTTTTGCCTGTGTGTATGTCTGTGTAAGGGTGTTGGATCCCCTGGAACTGGAGGTTGCAGGTGTTTGTGAGTTCCCATATGGGTGCTGGGAATTGAACCCGAGTCCTCTGGGAGAGCAGCTAGTGCTCTTAACTGCTGGGCCATCTCTCCAGCCCCGTAAGTATATATATTTTTTTAATCTTATGAGGTCTTCAGAAATTGTTATTGCTGATCTGATATCGCAGAGGCTTTTCAGTAGAGTCAGTCCGTGCTCTAACATGACTTGTATGACTTAGTGTGGTATGAAGTATCAGCTGCAATTAGAACCGTAGCTGCAGCCTTCTAGCTACTTACAATATGCCAAACACCGTGTTGCTTACACTGTGTACAGCTGACAGTTTTCACAGCTGTCCTACAAATACGTGTTCTCTCTCTTTATAAGTGAAGAAATGGATGTTCTGAAATTTTGTTTTGTTTTTTTGTTTTTGTTTTTTGAGACAGGGTTTCTCTGTGTAGCTATGCGCCTTTCCTGGAATTCACTTGGTAGCCCAGGCTGGCCTCGAACTCACAGAGATCCGCCTGGCTCTGTCTCCCAAGTGCTGGGACTAAAGGCGTGCGCCACCTCCGCCCGGCAAGAAAATTTTAATACTGTTCTTCAAGCACTGTAGCTTGAGTTTTCCTGCCTGGCCCACAGTCAGGACAAATCTCTGTCACCACAAATCTCTGTCACCCGCCAGTCCCACAGCTGCTCAGACCCAACCAAGTAAACACAGAGGCTTATATTGCTTACAAACTGTATGGCCGTGGCAGGCTTCTTGCTAACTGTTCATCTTAAATTAATCCATTTCTATAAATCCATCCCTTGCCACGTGGCTCGTGGCTTACTGGCATCTTCACATGCTGCTTGTCATGGTGGCGGGTGGCAGTGTCTCCTTCTGCCTTTCTGTTCTCTCAATTCTCCTCTCTGTTAGTCCTGCCTATACTTCCTGCCTGGCCACTGGCCAATCAGTGTTTTATTTATTGACCAATCAGAGCAACACATTTGACATACAGACCATCCCACAGCAAAGCACAGAGCGGGTAACTGATGAACAGGACCCCAGTGATACAGTTTGTACTTTGCTTGAACTACAGCCTTGGAACTTTGCTAGTGGCAAGGAAAACTCATAAACGTAAATAAAGTCTGCTCCGTGGTTAGGGTAGTCAAGTGGTTGGATGTTGCCCAAAGCCACCGGTGCTCAGGTTGTGGAGTAATCTTTTTGGTTAGATCCTTATGTTTTAGGAAGTTTCTTCTTCCTCCTCTGGTGTCTTTCTATGTTGTCCTGCTTCTGCCTCCAGAGTAGCTGTGACTGCAAGCTTCTGCTACCATAACAGCTAGAACACTTGCTTAAAAGGGAACATGTGCTTGGGGAGCACATGTTGTGTCTGTCTCTAGATGGATTCGGTGTGTTGGCTACCTGTCCTGCAGTGGAATCCTGTACCAGTCTATGGGGCAAGCATGTTCAAGGGGTGTGCTTTTACCCTGCCAGGTGCCAGGGGCATTTCTTCTGGGAGAACAAATGCAGCCTGCTCCCATAGACCCTGGTATCCTCTTCAGTGATGATTTAGGGGTCATAGATTTGAGGTATCTTTTTTTCCTTTTGTCTGTAGTCCAATACGCAGTGTTACAGGGACACTGCTAGAGTTCTCCATAGAACCTGCTGTAGGGTGTGTAGGATGATAGCTGTATATTCTCAGAGGAAATGTGGTAACTTAGGATAAGCATGTAATAATGACCCATTGGACCTTTTAATGACTTACCAAAAGAAAATTAATTCTCATTTGTGCCTATCTGGTCTGTCTCCCCAGTTTATACTCCTCTGCAAGGAACTACCTTCGGCCAGTGATTAATCTTCTCTTTGTTCTATAGTGCTTTTTAAAGGCCAAATTCTTCATTCATTTATTGGTATGATTTATTCTTCAGAAATGAAAAGATGAACTGAGAGATAACGAAAAGTATGATATAACTCCTCCAGAAGGAGAGAGGACTCACGGTGGCGTGTGATTGTCCTAGGGAAGCACAGGGGAATGCCTGTTGGCACTGATAGGACACCAGCTGACCAACGAAGTGACGGTGCCCGAACAGTGAGTTCACTGGGATCACACGTAGTAAACAGTGAGCTCACCAGGATCACATGTAGTAAACAGGGAGCACACCAGGATCACACTTAGTAAACAGGGAGCTCACCGGGATCACACTTAGTAAACAGGGAGCTCACCGGGATCACACGTGGTAAACAGGGAGCTCACCGGGATCACACGTAGTAAACAGGGAGCTCACCGGGATCACACGTAGTAAACAGGGAGCTCACCGGGATCACCCACGCAGGAGCTGGAGTGGTTCCTGAGCAGGTTCTCCACCGAAAGACCCCAAAGACAACCGATAATAAAAATACAATATTTAGCCGGGCGGTGGTGCACGCCTTTAATCCCAGCACTTGGGAGGCAGAGCCAGGCAGATCTCTGTGAGTTCGAGGCCAGCCTGGTCTACAGAGCGAGATCCAGGACAGGCACCAAAACTACACAGAGAAACCCTGTCTCGAAAAAAAACAAAACCAAAACCAAACAAAGTTTTTAGAAATATAAAGAAAGGGGAGCTAGAGAGATGGCTTAGAGGTTGAGAGCATTTGCTGCTCTCTCAAAGGACCTGGGTTTCCTAGTTTGCATCATGGTGTTTCAACTATAACTCCTAGTCTAGGGAAACTGACACCTTCTAATCTCCGTGGACACCAGCTATGCATACGATGCACAAACATACATGTAGTTAAAGCAGTCATATAAAGAAAATGATTTTTTTAAAATTTATTTCATGTGCATTGGTGTGAAGGTGTCAGATCCCCTAGACCTGAAGTTACAGAGAGTTGTAAACCACCATGAGGTTGCTGGGAATTGAACTCAGGTCCTCTGGAAGAGCAGCCAGTGCTCTTAACTGCTGAGCCATCTCTCCAGGCCCAGAAAATTATATCTTCAGGGAGGGAAAAAGTTTTGAACATTAGTGTGTGACAGACACTGGAGATTAAAAACACCCCTGCGGGGGCTGGAGAGACGGCTCCTCAGTGCAAACACTGGCTGCTCTTCCACAGGACCCAGGTTCCATCTGCAGCACCCACGTGATAGCTCACAACCATCCACTGATCACAGCCAACTCCAGTCCCAGGGGATCAGATGCCTCTTCTGGCCTCCAGGGCAGTGCACAGACATGCATGCAGACACCCAATCACATAATAAAATAATCTCTTTTAAAAGCCCACTTCAGTCTTAATGAATTGGGCAGTTTCCCGTTAATGACAGACCTTAGATATAGGTAGGAATTAGTTAAGAGGAACACTGGTCCTCCTGGATGTAGGTAGGAATTAGTTAAGAGGAGCACTGGTCCTCCTGGACATAGGTAGGAATTAGTTAAGAGGAACACTGGTCCTCCTGGACATAGGTAGGAATTAGTTAAGAGGAACACTGGTCCTCCTGCATATAGGTAGGAATTAGTTAAGAGGAACACTGCCACTTCCACACAGGTAATTGTTTTTGCTTGGTTGGGGTTTTTGTTTTTATTTTTGTTTTTTACTCTTTGCTCTTTTGGAGGCCCACCACCCAGCTCCCAAATAAATACACAGAGACTTATTTTTACTTACGAATGCCCAGCCTTAGCTCGGCTTATTTCTAGCCAGCTCTTCTTAAATTATACCGTCTACCTTTTACCTTTCTCGATTTTATATGCCTTTCTTTCCCTCTTACTCTGGCTGGCCGTGTGGCTGGCCCTGGCGTCCTCCTCTCC
Source organism: Peromyscus eremicus (assembly GCF_949786415.1). Lineage (NCBI taxonomy): Eukaryota > Metazoa > Chordata > Mammalia > Rodentia > Cricetidae > Peromyscus > Peromyscus eremicus. Next base: position 50,720,327 of record NC_081429.1, on the reverse strand, counting down.
TCCTTTTCTCGCTCTCCCTCTTCACATTCTTCTCCTATTTATTCTTTATGCCCACCAGCCCCACCTATTTCTCTCTCCTGCCTCGCTATTGGCCATTCAGCTCTTAATTAGACCATCAGGTGTTTTAGACAGGCAAAGTAACACAGCTTCACAGAGTTAAACAAATGCAACATAAAAGTGTGCAACACATCTTTGCATCATTAAACAAATATTCCACAGCATAAACAAATGCAATACATCTTAAGCTAATATTCCACAACATGCACGGCCCTGGGTACTGGAGAATGAGCTTTTGCAGGGAGGGGGAAAACCTTAAGGCTGGATTGAGAAGTTAGGCATGGTGGCTTACATCTGTACTGCCAACACTCAGGAAGCTACAGCAGAATTGTTGAGCCCAGCATACCAATCTGCAACACAGTGAAACCCCATCTCAAAAAAATTAAATGATGGAGCTGGGCAGGTGGGGAAAGGGCTTGCCGTACAAGTGTGGAGACCTGAGTCAGATACCCAGCACCCAGCTGGCTGTGGTACGCACCTGTAACCCCAGGACAGGGGAGGTAGAGGCAGGAGGGTCCTGGAGCCTGCTGATCAACCATTTGAGCCAAACCAACGAGTTCCAGGTTCCGTGGGAGATCCAGTCTCAAAAATGAAGTGGAGAAGCAGATTAAGAAGATTCCTGACTTTAACCTGGCGCGTACCCACACACCACAGCAAAGAGTAGGATTGAGGATGTTGAATGGGAGGACAGAGAGAGAGAGGTGAGGGAGGGGAGGGAGGGAGGGGGGAGAGAGGGGATGGGGGTGGGGGATGACACAGCTCTCCCAGACAGGTGAGCATGCAAGTCTAGACTCGCCCTGGGAGTCAGTGAAAGAATTTACTCAGCAGGTTTTAAAGCAGCTGACCCTATTGGTAGTGTAAAGAAAGGGCTGAGAGGAAGGGGATTGTGAATAAAGTCATGAAGACAAGCACTGAGAGAAGACAGTGAGAACCTGCACAAGGTGAGTCAGTGCTGGAAGGGAGGCAGCAGCAGGCCAGATCAGAGTTAATGAGATCAGAAGGCCCAGCGTCTGGGGTCTGGTGAGGCCAGGAAATGATCATCTCTCATGGGGGCGAGAAAAATCTCAGTGTTCAGATGACAGAGGTTACCTTTAGAAGTTCTGATATATCCTGTTATTAAAATCAAATTTTGGGCTCCAAACACACATGCAGTCACTGTTCACCTAAGTCAGGTGATGGTGGCGCACGCCTTAAATCCAATCACACGGGAGGCAGAGGTAGGCACATCTCTGTGAGTTCCAGGCCAGCCTGGTCTACAGAGTGAGTTCCAGGACAGGCAGGGCTACACAGAGAATCCCTGTCTTTAAAAAAAAAAAAAAAAACTTCAAGGCCAGCAGCCAGGGCTACATGGCAAAACTGTTTCCAAAAGCTAAAAAAAGAAGCGAGCTGACCATCCAAACCTGGTACCTGCATTTGATCCCCAAAGAGCTGACTCCCTGGAGTTGTCCTCTGATGTCCCCAGGCATACTGTGGCGCGCCCACCACCACCACTACATACACTTACTTCTTTTTTCTTTTTAGTTTGAATGGGTCAGAGCACCTCAGGAAGAACAGTGAGGCTCGGCAGAGGTGACTGGGTGGCAGCTGTGTGCTTTGTGTGCGCGAGGCCACAGAGAAACAGGCAAGGACAAAGTTGTCATGGAGTTTAGACGGTGCCATCCAGCTTCCTTCCCTTCCTAGCCTGAATCATCCTTCCCTTCTGTCCTAAACTAGGAAGAGAAAACCCTGTTTAAGGAAATAAACAGCCTTTGTATGCATGCTTGTGGGTTTGTTTATTTTTTATAGTGATAAACAGAAAAAAAAGTGAAGTTTTCCTTTCTTATCAACTTTTCAAGTAGCATTTAAGTCATCAACCTTCTATGTATGATGTCATGGGAAATATGCTTCAGTCCCTATGGGGGAGGGGGGCCGGGGGAGAATGTTTAAGGAAGTCATGCAGAACTTCAGAAGTACCCAGGCCTTTAAACGTTTTATTTTTAAGTAACTGAGTTTGTTGAGCTGGCTCACCCATGACAGTGGGTGATGCTCTGTGTGTCAGTCACTTTTCTCATCCTGTGACTACATACCCGAGAAGAACAGTGTGAAGGAGGGCCTGTTTTTCTGCTCAGTTTCTGGTAGAAGAGGCGTAGCCCTGGGACGGCTTCCTGTCCCCAGCAATGCGAGTTGTGGCGGGTCGTGCTCACGCCTTTGTGGAACAGGAAGCAGAGACGGGTTAGGGTGGAGCTGGACTGTACCCATAAGGCCTCTCACCAGTGACCCACTTTCTCTTGGGCCTCTGGGGCACAGTCTACATTGAAAACTGAAATACCCCTTAAGATCCTGTCTTTGGGGGGCTGGAGAGATGGCTGAGCAGTTAATACTGGCTACTCTTCCGGAGGACCCAGGTTTGATTCTCAGCACCCAAGTGGCAGCTCACAACCATCTGTACCTCCAGTTCCAGGGGATCTGACACACTCTTCTGGGGACTGCATGCATGTGGTACACACACACACACACACACACACACACACACACACACACACACACAACATACACGCAGGCAAAACAGCCGTAACAGCCATACCCATAAAAAATAAGTCTTTTTTTTTTTTTAAGGTTGTTCTTTTCACTTCTAGAAAAGTGATTTTTAAAGAATGACTTTGGTGGTTGCAGGTCTGTAATCCTAACACTTGGGAGACTGAAGCAGGGGGACAGCAAGTTTGGGATAACCTGGGTAACTTAGCAAGACTTTGTCTAAAACTCTCAAGAGATTTGCTCTTGTAACACCAGATTAAAGCTCAAAGGAACTAGATTCATTTCAGAAATGATGAACTGGCTATAATGTCAACACCGGAGATGTCTTTACAGTAATAGAAGGCATGCCTCATCTGTTATGACCCCGTGAAGAAACACACACACACACACACACACACACACACACAGGCCTGCCTTTGAACCTCTCTGAGTAACTGTATACGTGCCTTCTTTTACAACTTATGTGAATATGTGCTGGTAGAAATGTTTGTTTTCTTGAAATGCTATGTTAGCAAAAAGCTACAATGTCTGCAGTAACAAAAATAAAAAAGATACAAACGGGCTGGAGAGATGGCTCAGAGGTTAAGAGCACTGGCTGCTCTTCCAGAGGTCCTGAGTTCAATTCCCAGCAACCACATGGTGGCTCACAACTGTCTGTAATGAGATCTGGCGTCCTCTTCTGGCCTAAAAGGATATACGCAAGCAGAACACTCTACATAATAAATAAATAATTTTTAAAAAAAAGATACAAACATTTATACAAATAACATTTTTAAGGGCCTAAGATGTGATAATAGATTGCTTACCTAGCATGTGTGAGGTGCTGGGTTCCCCCAGTACTGAGGGTGTGGGTAATGGACGTGATGAGGTGGGTCTAGACAAGTGCCTGTCTTGAAAAGCCAAAAAGAGACGAGAAAACCCTACTATGACAATTGGTCTTCCCTCCAGACAGTCCACTGTGTCGGTGGCCATACCAGACTGCCAGATTCATGATCTTCGACCTGAATTTCCCACTATCTGCCTGTGGTGGGCACACACGTCCAATTTCGCCTTCCTTCGTCACTCTGAAGTTTATAGCTGCTGGTCCTGTCTCCAGAGGGTCTACTAGCCTTTTGTGGACAGGGTGAGTCCCATCAGCTTCCTTGTCTCCGAAATAACAGTGTTTCATTAACTGCTGTGCTGATGCCAAAATACTAATTTTTTCATTTTCAAGGTATATTTCTTATTTAGCTTCTATAAACATTGCCTCTTAGCTGGAGATGGAGGTTGGCGGTAGAGTGCTTTTCTGCTAAGTTCGGTCCGGAACTTATTAACTATATACGTACATGCATGCATGCATGTATGCCTGCATATGTAAATCAGCCGTCTTAGTCCTTCTGAGTTACTCTGGGTTCTTGAAAGCAACTCAAATGCACGTCACTTGTGAATTAGGCTGCAGGATGTGTGGCATGTATGCGGAGTGAGGTTGGACAGAATGATCAGCACGGAGGGAAAGCTGTGTGGCTGTGATGTGTGTGCGACTACACTGCCCACAGACTCCAGTCAGCACATGGCTTTCAGAAGAGTAAGTCTTGATTTTCAGGTATTTCAAGTGCTTTTGTTTTACATTTTATTGTTACCATTTATGCTTTTACTTATCGTATTCAGTAAAATGAGAAATATGCAAAGTCATCAACCTTTACAAATCTCCGTGGATGTAGGAGAAGGAGGTTGACAAGGAAATTTTGTCAACTTTGATGACAGAAGTCAATCGCAAGTTTATCATCAGGGCAACATCCAGCTGTGATCTCCAGGACCAGACACCACCATTCCTGAGACAGTTTTACAAGATGTTTTCATTCAAGCAGCAGTTACCCTAAAGGAGATGTGCATGTGCCACCTGGCCACTAGGCGGCGCTCCGAGCTCATGTTCTGATTGCTGGAACATTGGTTTTCTCCTTTTGTTGGTAATGTTTTCTTTGTGGGGCCGGGGATTGAAACAGGGTTTCTTTGTGTGTCCCCGGCTGTCCTGGAACTCACTCTGTAGACCAGGCTGGCCTCGAACTCACAGAAACCTGCCCGCCTCTGCCTCCTGAGTGCTGGGATGGAAGGTGTACGCCATCACTGCCTTTTCTTTTTTAGTACATGTATTTATTGTGAGTGTGCACGTGCACTCTAGCACACAGGTGCCATGTCTGCATATGGAGGGCAAGGGACATCGGGAGGACCTGGGTCAATACCCAACAGCCCAGAACTTTATCCAAACGGGCTTTTTATAGCAATGAGACAAAAGACACCCCACTCCCCCCACCCCCCCCCCCACCCCCCCCGCTAGATACAGCCAAGTGTTGACCCTTCCAAACACCTGGTCCCCAGGCCCGTGGTCCAATCATCCTCTTATGCAGAACTGCTGGTAAAGCCAGCTCAGATCTCACTAGGAACCCTCTGTGGATCCCAGTGGAAAGCCTACAGATTGGTCCTCTCCAGAAGAGTATAGGCTAAAGCCAGACTTTGACATGTTCTCAGACTTCACATGAGTTTTGCAATGAAATGTAAATTACAGTTTATTTTTGTGTATGGATGTGTGTACATCTGTGTGTGAGCTATGGCACGTGAGTGAAGGACAGATTACCTTGGCTGTCAGTCCTTACCTTCCACGTCAAATCAAGGTCTCTGTTGCCTGAACCTGCACTGTGTACTCCAGACAGGCTGGCGGGCGGGCTTCCTTTGTCTCGGCCTCCCATTTTTGCCTTGGGCATACTAGAATCACATGCAGACGTGGACCACTGAGACCGGTTTTTCGTGGGCTCCAGGGGACAGAATTCGGGTCATTAGGCTTACACAGGGAGTACTTTGACCAGCAGAGCCTTCTCCCCAGCCCTTCATTTACAGTTTCTGAGACATCAGAGAGGTGACTTTCATAGCACTCCAGCATGTGGCAGAATTCTGTCGACGGTTAGCCAAGTTCTGTGAGAATAGAAGCAAAGTCAGGTTTTAGAGGTTTGTTCGTTTTTAATTGACTTTGGCTTTCTCAATATTCAGTTTTTTGAGAAAGTAGTTTTTGGTTACTGTAGTATTTTTTTTCCTACCTAAAAGGCACTGCATGGTGGGACACACTGCCTCAGTAGAGGCAGACACAGACAGATCTGTGTGAGTTCCCGGCCAGCTTGATCTACAGAACAAGTCCCAGGACAGCTGGGACTACATACAGAGACTCTGTCTCAAAAACTTTTTTCTTTCTACCTTAAAATAACATATGCACCAACATTGCTGGGAGCTGGGTGGTAGTGGCGCACGCCTTTAATCCCAGCACTCGGGAGGCAGAGCCAGGCGGATCTCTGTGAGTTCGAGGCCAGCCTGGTCTACGAGCGAGTTCTAGGACAGCCAGGGATACACAGAGAAACCCTGTCTCGAAAAAACAAAAGAAAAAAGAAAGAAAAGGGCTGGGCAGGTGTCTCCTGCCTTGCAGGAGGGAAGGCCAGAGTGCCCAGAGCCCACATAACAAAGCTGGGTGTGTGGGTGCACACTTGTAACCCGGCCGGGCAGGCAGAGGCAGGGTGTCCTTTGGTCCTGCGGGCCAGCCAGCCTAACAAGAGACGTCCTTAAGTCAGGTGGGGCATGACCCAGGAGGTCAGGTGACTGACGACTAGTCTGACCCCCTGAGCTGGATCCCTGGGATCCTCACAGAAGAAGAAGAGACTGCAAATGATTGTCCACTCCTCCGCAGAGTCACCGTAGGATATCTGCACCGCTGTCCCCTCACACCCACAAGGTGATGGCTCCTGACAGAAGGCACTCAGGGTTGTCCTCCAGCCCCGATGTGTGTGAACCCACACACGTGTGCCTGCCCACGCCCTGATGTGCACACACGCCCCCACACACAATCACTGAACAGTGTACTAGCCGGCTTTCTATTTCAACAACACAATACTTGGGTCCGTTAATCTATAGAGAGACGTGGCTCCTGGTAAACAAGACCCCTTCAATGATAGAGTCAGCTTTCTCCATTTGTATCTGCCTCAGCAAGTAGTGACCTCTGACCTATAAAGAAGGCTTCCCAAGGGGTTTACAAGGACATGTTTTCTATTTCCCCATCCAAGGAGGAGTTGAAGAATTCAGACAGCCACCAAAACCGGGACTCTTTTTTTCTTTCTTTTTTTTTGGTTTTTTGAGACAGGGTTTCTCTGTGTAGCTTTGGCACCTGTACCAGATCTCACTCTGTAGACCAGGCTGGCCTCGAACTCACAGAGATCCGCCTGCCTCTGCCTCCTGAGTGCTGGGATTAAAGGCTTGCACCACCACCACCCGGCTGCTGGACTCTTCAGTTCAGCTGGGATAGAATTCTTAGAATTTCAGCAAATCGGGTTTGCTCTAGAACTCTCCTCTCGATGACTTTTGATTTTCTGTGTCTTTCCACACGTGACAACTAGTAGTGACTACGTTAGAGTCTGTCCTCTAGGAAGAGAGCCGCCTGGTGTGCACAGGGGCGACCCGGCCAGCTGGGTTTTGTTTGGTCTACAAAATATTTGAGAAGTGTTTTTATGTGAATGCCTCCTGTGTGGGAGCGGGGCTTTCCCCAAACCCAGTAACTCTTGAGTTACACTCTACAAGATTTATTCATTTATGTTTTGTCCAAGTCTTTGTAAGCTTTTAGTTCGTACCTGCTCCAAAAACCTTTATTCCAGACATAACATGAATACAAAGCCCAGAGGGAATGCTTGGCATTTTAAGTACACTGGAGAGGAGAGCCAGCCACCCACTTTGAAGCAGGACCAGCTCGCTTGTTTTCCCCTTTGGTCCCTCTCTTCCACAGGGTACCACCGTTAGCTACTTCTCTGTTCTCTGCATTCTCCGAAACCTACATGTAAACAGGACACAGGACTCATTCATGAGTGTTGATTAGTGGGGAAAAACAACTCTATTATCCTATCCCCACCTGGATTATCTTAGACCAAAAAAAAAATAAACATTCAGGTGGAAATAGAGCCGGGTGCCTGACTAGGAGGCACAGACCTCATGTTCACTCCTGGCACCGTAAACGAGCCACAGAAAAGACTGTATCCATTCCCTGAGCATCACCAAGCAGATGGGGCTCTCAAAATCAGCCCCTTTGAGCTAGGCGTGGGCGCACACCTTAAGTTTCAGCATTTGAGAGGCAGAGACAGGTGATCTCTGAGTTCGAGGCTTTCCCAGTCCGCATGGTGAGTTCTAGGATAGCAAGGGCTACGCAGACCCTGTTACAAAACAAACAAAAACCCAGACCATTTGCAAACTCTAATTGGTTATTTTTTTAATTAATTTTATTTTATCTTTATTGGTGTTTTGCCTGCATTTACGTCTGTGTGAGGGTGTCAGATTCCCTTGGAACCAGAGTTACAGACAGTTGTGAGCTGCCGTGTGGGTGCTGGGAACTGAACCCGGGTCCTCTGGAGGAACAGCCAGTGCTCTTAACCACTGAGCCATCTCTCCAACCCCCACTTGGTTATTTTTATAGAAGTTTCTTGGAAGCATTAAAAACCATGCTCAGAGGAAGTGGTCAAGAAAAGCTGAAAGGGAGGGTCACTCTGGGGGAGGGTCACTCTGGGGGGAGGGTCACTCTGGGGGAGGGTCACTCTGGGGGGAGGGTCACTCTGGGGGGAGGGCCACTCTGGAGGGTGAGGGTCACTCTGGAGGTGGAGGGTCCCTCTGGGGGGAGGGTCCCTCTGGGGGGAGGGTCCCTCTGGGGGGAGGGTCACTCTGGGGGGAGGGTCACTCTGGAGGGGGAGGGTCACTCTGGGGGAGGGTCACTCTGGGGGGAGGGTCACTCTGGGGGGAGGGTCACTCTGGGGGGAGGGTCACTCTGGGGGAGGGTCCCTCGGGGGGAGGGTCACTCTGGGGGGAGGGTCACTCTGGAGGGGGAGGGTCACTCTGGGGGGAGGGTCACTCTGGAGGGGGAGGGTCACTCTGGGGGGAGGGTCACTCTGGAGGGGGAGGGTCACTCTGGAGGGGGAGGGTCACTCTGGGGGGGAGGGCCACTCTGGAGGGTGAGGGTCCCTCTGGGGGGAGGGTCCCTCTGGGGGGAGGGCCACTCTGGAGGGGGAGGGTCACTCTGGGGGGAGGGTCACTCTGGGGGGAGGGTCACTCTGGGGGGAGGGAAACAAGACAAAGGGGTTCAAGTCAGCGGTGTGGAGAGGCTCATTGAGAGGAGTCCAGAAACCTGGCTCTAGTTTCGCCACTGGCTTTATGGTAAACTGAGTCACAGCAGTGTGGAGCTCTGTGCTGCTGGCCCCCCAGAGCCACCCATGGCCTTCACCTCCACAGCCAAGGCTCGGTGGCAGGGCTTCTCACCCACAATTTCTTTCGGGTTGTGTCTCTGCTGTTTAGTCTTAGAGTTACCACCGCCAAAGAACAGTGAAGACAGACTGTCTTTAAAGTTAGAGGGGAATCTCCCACACACTTTGTTTGTCTTCCCAAGCTCCGAGATCCTTCTGTTCAGCCTCCTTCTCGCACAGGGTTTTTCTAGACCGAAGCATGAGGGACTTCCAGAGGTGGGTCTTACATTAGAGAGCATCCAGATGTGCCGCTTTAATATAGCTGCAATCTGAAGAACCTGGCTTCGTACAGAGACACTGAGTGGTCACCAGTCCTTTTAATAGGCTCTTCTCTGGTACAAATAGTCTTTTCACTCCGGCATCTATCATGCAAATAAGCATGTATTGGTATAATGTGAGAGAGTGCGAAGAAAACAGAGTCGTGTGGGGATGTGAGGGCTGCCAGCTTCATAGAAAGCAGCGACGTGCTGAACGTCAGGTAATTCCACCCGCCTTCTGTGGCTTTTTAAGAAGTACTTTGTGTATGTCTGTGTCTGTGTGGGATGTCTGGTGTGTGTGGCTGTCTGTCTGTCTGTCTATGTGGTCTGTGTGTTGTGTGTCTGTGTGCTGTGTGTGTGTGGGGGGTCTGTGTGGTCTGTATGTGTGTGTGGTCTGTGTGTGTCTGGTCTGTGTGTGTGTGTGTCTGGTCTATGTGTGGTCTGTATGTGTGTGTGTGTGTGTGTGTGTGTGTGTGTCTGTGTCTGTGTCTGTGTGTGTGGTCTGTATGTGTATGTGGTCTGTGTGTTTTGTGTGTCTGTGTGCTGTGTGTGTGTCTGTGTGTGGGCTGTGTGTGATCTGTATGTGTGTGTGGTCTGTGTGTGTCTGGCGTGTGTGTGTGTGTGTGTGTGTGTGTGTGTGTGTGTGTGTGTCTGGTCTCTGTGTGTGTGTGTGTGTCTGTGTGTGGGCTGTGTGTGATCTGTATGTGTGTGTGGTCTGTGTGTGTCTGGCCTGTGTGTGTGTGTGTGTGTGTGTGTGTGTGTGTTACGTGCCATGCAGGCTTAGCAGAAAGCACCTACTTGCTGAACCACCACGTTGGCCCGTCCTGCATCTTTCCTAATCAACTCCATGCAAGAGTAAAACACAAAGTGTCTCGTTTGTGATCCTCTGCAGCCTGTTCAACATCTCTCCAAACAGATGGTGGGGAAACAGAGGAAATTAACTCTGCCACTTAAAAAAACGAAAAATACACATTTTAATATCATTTTCCTTTATGTCCCAGAACTTTTAAAACACTTCAGACTTTGACATCTCTAAGAGTTAGAAGAGTTAGAGGGAGGAGAGACAGACAGACAGACAGACAGACACTTGGAAAGTGAGAACAGTACCTGAAATTCAGAAAGCTCAAAGCCCTGGTCCCCTTTGATTCCCAGAGCAGGCAAAGCTCCGTGTCAAGAACACTGTTACCCGGAAGTTAAAGGTAAAGCGTAGGGAACTTATTGTCCCGGACATGGAGCAGGCCACCGTCTCAAGGGTACAGGAAGGGGTGGGTTGAACAGGTTGCCACTCCACAGAAAACAAACACCGCCAGACTCCTTCCCCCCGGGGCTCATGGCAAGGCCCGAGCTCCCACACCCCAGCATGCAGCAGTTCTCCACCCGGGCTGGCCAGTGTGGGAACCGGCATTTCTGAGACAGTGACTTATTTCACAGAGTTTATTGGGTCCCCCATCTCGAACCCAGGGCTCTCACACGTCCTCTGTTTAGCCCTATATCCTAGCCTGGGTCAGTTTTAAACTGTTGATTTGTGACTGCGGTCAGGGTTAAACCTTGACTTTGTTGCCATATTGTAGGTGTTTGCCTTTAAAAAAAGAAAGAAAGAAAATGATTTGTCTGGCCTTGCATCTTGTATAAATAGTTTTTACCAGCCCCAAATAGCTGCTGTTGTTAATTTAATCTATGTATGTATGTATTTGTTGTGTGTGTGGTTTGGGGGTACACAAGCAGGCCAGAAATCAACTTTGAGTATTTTCCTCAATCACTCCCATCCTTTTTTTTTTTTTTTTTTTTTCTCACTGAGTATGGAGATTGCCAATTTGACTAAACTGGTTAGCCAACAAATTCCAGGGATTTACCTGCCTCCTCCCTCCCCATCCCTGGAGTTAGAGGCACACACCACCACATCAGTTTGCTCCTCCTCTTCCTCCTCCTCCTCCTCCTCCTCCTCCTCCTCCTCCTCCTTCTTTTTCTCCTCCTCCTCCCCCTCCTCCACCTCCTCCTCTTCCTCCTCTTCCTCCTTTTGTTTGTTTTTTTGAGACAGAGGGTTTCTCTGTGTAACCCTGGCTGTCCTGGAACTCGCTCTGTAGATCAGGCTGGCCTCGAACTCAGAGACCCGCCTGCCTCTGCCTCTGAGTGCAGAGATTAAAGGCTCACATCAGCTTTCTGCGTGGATGCTGGGCTCAGAGCCTTGCACCTCACGGCCATCGCTTCACTGAGCTCATCCTTTGGCGTTTGTGTGAGTGCAGAGGGGCCTTTTCTGTTATTTGACGTAGGTGGAATGATTTGGCTTTTGTTACAGTGGTTTCGATGATTGTTCCCGTCTGCTGTATACCCAAGAAGTAATTGGCACAGTGGTTAATTATTGTTTGCCATTTGCCATGCTACCTAAGAAGTTACTGCAGCGTGGCTAAAGGCACTCCGTGACTCAGCTCCTTTGGGGACTTTTTCAGATATTCTTTTGATGATCCCAGGCCTCCTCCCTCTTTCCATCCATCCAGATCTGATCCTCTTTTCTTCTTATAGAATTGGGAGAAGGGTCACAGGATCCTGAGGATTGGGAGGGGAGGTGCCCGGGAACGGGAAAGCTGCCAGGGGTTCACTCTGCTGATGCAGATGCCAGGGTTAGCTGAGAGCTCACTCATCTCCCCACGGGGGTTACTGAATTTTCACTGTCTCTGCAAAGTCCCCTAGACACGTCCTGGCAGCTTGTCCTCTGCCGCTTTCCACTCTATATGCCTCCACACCCAAGGACAGAGAGTCGAGGGATCAGCTTTCTGGCTCCCGCTGAAAGGATGCTCTGTTCGTCGGAAGCAGAGACCTGCCTGGTTCTGAAAATTACCCTGATGTGCAAAGCTTCGGAATGCAGGATTACCTGTTACCTGTACTTAAAGGAACATGGGCTCAGTGCTAGATTACTTTGCCCCTGACAGGCTCTTCTCTCTTCTCTTGGTTGTTAACACCCTCCATCACTCAACAACATCCTGTAGCACCTGCCTTAACCATGAAGGGAGGTTAAAGAGGAAGGAAGGGATCCCTGATCTCTGACCTTGAAGACTAAAAGTCTGCTGTTAGGAGAACAATGAAGAATTCAGAGAGATACCAAGTGCTGTGCAAACACACACAGGTGAACAGAATGCAGAGGGTTTCCAGACATGCACAGGCATTAAGTGGCATGACCAAACCTTGGGTGGAGTTACAGAGGATGTGTCACAGGAAAAGTTCTGCAGATTTAATTGCAAATATGAACTTTGGGAACCCAGGACATTTTTATTTATTTATATTTATTTATTATTATTATTAGTTGATGTTGTTGTTTTTTTGAGACAGGGTTTCTCTGGGTAGCCTTCACTGCCCTGGAACTTGCTCTTTAGACCAGGCTGGCCTTGAACTCAGAGATCTACCTGCCTCTGCACCCTGTCCGAGTTCTGGGATTAAAAGTGTGGGTCACCACTGCCTAGTTCAAGGGCATTTTTAAAAGGCACAAGGATTTAAGAAAGCCCTGTTGTGCCGTAGTCGAGAAAGGCAAATGACAGAAACTAAAAGAGTCCATGATGAACGAAATATGAAAAGAGTTGTGAGTGGAAAAAGTGACGAGGCTAGCCCATGGAGTCTATGATGCACACCTGACCAGTATGCTAAGGCACGGGGACTTGATAAAAGTCATGGTAGATTACGGGGGGCTCCTGAGCTTGGATGACATGAATTTGTCTGTGGAAGGGCCACCTACCGACTGTGTGGGAACTACCAAGGGTAGATTAGAACCGCAGGAGTGGGGATGAAGCAGGGACAGACTAGTGTGTTAGGCTACGAGAGGCTTAGAATCAGAGAAGCCAACAGCCGCAGAGTGATTACTATGTGACAAGCTTACGGAGCCCTGTGAGAAGCTGAGTACCTGGCTCCAGATCGTGTGGTAAGTAAGGCCATGGCGCTGAACCCGGGCACTGTGGCTTCAAAGCCACTTAGACATTATGCCAGGCTGCCCCGCTGACGTCAGAGAGCGTGGGTGGAGAACCACACAAGTGCAGACAGAGATGGAGAGTGTGACCTCCAGACTCGGGCTTCCTGACCGTTCTGGTGTTTTCTGTACACGCCTGTACAATCCAGTTAAAAATGGACCTCCCCTTTTCCTCGTCCTTAAAAATGGTAAAAAACAGTAGCTGTATAGGATTGCTGTGACGTGTAGATGTGGAATGGTGGGGCTGGTGCCCGGCCCAGTGACTGGCGCGGAAGAGTGTTCAGTAAATGTTAACTACCAACAGAGATGTTAGCATCGCCGCCCTGTGTTTACGAGGCTGGAGTCCTGGCAGCATAGTTTTTTTTTTTTTTTTTTTTTTTGTTGTTGTTGTTGTTGTTTTTGTTTTGTTTTTTTGAGACAGGGTTTCTCTGTGTAGTTTTGGTGCCTGTCCTGGATCTCACTTTGTAGACCAGGCTGGCCTCGACCTCACAGAGATCCGCCTGGCTCTGCCTCCTGAGTGCTGGGATTAAAGGCGTATGCCACCGCCGCCCGGCTCTGGCAGCATAGTTTTATAACTGCCAGAATAAGAAGGGAGTCAGGTGTGGTGGTGCATGCATGTACTTTCAGCACTTAGGAGACACAAGAGGGCCAGAAATTCAGGGCCATTCTCAACTCTATACCGAGTCTGAGAGCAGCCTAGGAGACTATCTCTGACACAAGCACACCCCAACATGTGCATATATAACATATGTGTATGTATGTATATATGTAGGTATGTATGCACATATCCAACAGTATGATGAGTGATTGTCATCACTTACAGGTCAGAGGACTGCAAGGCTGCTATTCCACTGACGGTCTTCTCCCTAGAGAGCTTCAGAAAGAGGCCGTTATGCCCATGCATAATAACTGCTTAGGGGCTGAATCAAACAAAGCCTTGCTTTAGTTTTCTAAATAAAAACTTTGTTTTTAGTAAAAGGGAGGAATCGACTATAGTTTGTTCATGCCCGCCCCCAGTAGGGTCTCACTATGTAGCCAAACTTAGCATCAAACTTAGTACATTTTCCAGACTGACCCCAAACTCATAGCAATCCTCCTGCCTCAGTCTCCAGAGTATTGCAGTCATAGGTCATAGCCACCGGCGGCTTCAGCTATGCCTCAAGTATGCAAGCAGTTTCTTTTATTCACATGCCAGTGGCCTGAGTCACCCCGCTAGGTACCATGGCTTAGACAATTTCCTTACCTGACAATGAGCAGCGTTAATGGGAGCTGAGGTGTGCTCCGCCTCCTCTACCGGCGAGCAGTGATTTGACACTCTGCCCTTCGAATTCATTCTGAGTTCTGATTAAGTGATACAGAGAAAAGACAATACATGGCCCGAGCATGGTGGCATACCCTGCCATCACAGCAGAGGCAGGAAGAGACAAAGAGATCGAAGCCAGCCTGGTCTATATGGCTGGTTCCAAGCCAGCCAGGGCTACATAGTGAAAGTCTGTCTGAAAAAAGTTCTAATCTTTAGTGATGTAATTATATCAGTGCTTTGGATATCCTTCATTCACACATACTTATTGACAATGTGAAGAACACAGTACATTATAGAAGCTCAAATGTTGTTGAATCGCACATTTGCCAACACACAGCATTTTAACTGCACAGCAAAAATCTGTATCGTCAGGGTAAAAGGATCTGGGAGGAGGGACGAATTAGGCGCATTGTGGCTTGGCTGTGTCTTCTCGTTCCTGCTTCTTCCCACTGTTAAGTAGTCCCAGCTCCCATTTGGGGACGGAGCGATTGCTACAGCACAGCCATGATTGGTTTCTGGGAGTTCCTGTTGAATGGCTATTACAGAATTTGAAAGGGCAAAGCGTGTTTATTTCATAGACTAGTCCTCAACTCTCTCCATCAAGCTGTCGCCATAGAGACAGAAAACTTAAAGACTTCCTTCTAATCATTTTGGAAGCAAAATGTCTATTTCTGGCTGAGGCTTGGCCTCTCTGGAGTTTATAAAGAGTTTCTTACCGTCTGTTATTATGTAGTATGGAATTTAAGACAGATAGGGTGCAACCTTTTGGGGGTGAGATAAGCAGCAACTTCTAAAAAGGAAAAACCCGCTCACTAGTCAGGTGAGGTTTGCCTGGATGTACTTCAGCTACTCCACAAGCTACTTACCCTCATGCCTGTGTGCCTACTTCCTTCTCCTGGCCTCCAGGGCAATCATCATCCTGAGGGCAGATCCCTGTAGACAGGTCAGTCATAAACTCAGATATCAGTTACCGAAGGCATTGCGGTTCAAGGAACTTTTTTTAGTTGTTAATCCCATAGGTTCATACAGATAAATAAAAGAAAGCACTTCTCTGTAGGTTTCCTTTTTTTTTTTTCTGTCTTTACCACAGTACCAATGAAATGTCTTCTCCTGATGATAATCTAATGTTGTCTTCTAGAAAGAAAAAGAATTTAGCCTTTCAGTTAGCTGATGTGAACACTAATTTCAAAGCTAAATAGGATACATGGAAAAGCAGAATTTAATTCAGTCGATTTGGTCTCTTGGAACATTAATTCCCTAAGATAGTACTTCATCAAAGGACACTGACATATAAAGCTTGTAAGTAGTGTTTTCTTGGTTCTTTTTAACCACGCTAAACTTTTTCTTTGGATGCTTCCAAAATGGCCCTGGAACCTATCAGGTTTGAAAATGTGTACCTGTGGGAACCATAATTTCTTCGACAAACATATTCCCACAAACTTCAGTCCACCTTGGGCGTGAGGGGCTCAGTCTAACTCTTGCACCCAGTTCCAAGGGCCCTTGGCAGGAGGGTGGAAGGGTTTCTCTGGGGCAAATCCAATGCTACAAAAGAGAAAAACCAGTCATTTGGAGGTGCTTTAGTGAAGCAGAGGGGCCCTACTTGATGATTCCAAAGCGAACCCCCCAGAAGATAAGCTCACCTGAGTTAACAATCAGCTATTATGTGGGAGTCACTTGACATTTGAGGAATGTGTCTATCATGAAAGCAGATACCAAAACAAAGGAATTTTGAGAAAGTAGCAACAATACAAAAAGATTCCCTATCTCCACGGTATGTGAGTGAACAGCAATGGAATGCTAGAATAATCGGGACCGGGGGAAGGCTCAGTGGGTGAAGGTGTGTGCCGCCAAGCCTGATGACCTGAGTTCAATCCCCAGGTCCCTCGTGATGGAAAGAGAGACATGACATGCACACGCACATACACAAAATAAGTAAATAAATAGACAAATGTAGTAAGAATAACTAGCAGGCAAATACTATATGACTCCACCCTGTCAAAATTACAAGGACAAACTAAATGGTGGTTTTCAGGAGCTGGAGGGAGGGGGCAGGTGGGACGTTTCAGTGTTGCAAGAAGGATTGTTCTGGAGAGTTTGAATAGATACTCATGCAAATAGCACTGAACTGTAAACAAGGAAACATGTTTGAGGTGTCCTGGGCATGAAACCTACAGCACCCCACAAGCTAGGCAAGCATTCTCTCACTGAGCTATCTCCTCTGTCCTAAGGTAAGACATTTTATATTGCATATATAATATCGCCACGATAAAAATAATCTGGAGAAAAGGGAATAATTAGTGAATCAAGGGAGCTTTTGGAAATGAAAAATATGGTTGCTGAAATAAGAAATTCATGGAGGGTTTAGAAAATGAAGATAAGGAAATTGGACTCAAGAGGTGACATATTGGTGGAAAGTAGAGGACAAAAAGACACTGTTAGGTTGAGCCAGGCATATATATATATATATCTGTGACTTCGAAGCCAGCCTGGTCTACAGAGCGAGATCCAGGACAGGCACCAAAACTACACAGAGAAACCCTGTCTCGAAAAAAAAGCAAAAAGACACTTATAAAATTAATCTAGGAAGCCCCTTATTTCTTGGAAGACTGGAGATGAGGAGAGAGGCAGCCGGAGAAGACAAGGGAGAACCAGATTATATCAGAGTTCCAACAGCAAACCTAACTTCTCCCACGTGGTTCAGATAGAGATTTTTGTGAAGGGGCTCCTTACAGAGCTGTGAGCCGAAAGGATTATGGGAACAACCGAGGGTGGTGTAGTGTCCGGTGACCAGCTACAAGAAGCCATTGCATCTCAAGCACTGAAGGGCCAGCGGGAAAGGGGTAGTGTAGACTGAGTCCAGTCAGAAGGTTGGGGTAGTGTAGACTGAGTCCAGTCAGTCAGAAGGTAGGGGTAGTGTAGACTGAGTCCAGTCAGACTGAAGGGTAGTGTAGACTGAGTCCAGTCAGACTGAAGGGTAGTGTAGACTGAGTCCAGTCAGACTGAAGGGTAGTGTAGACTGAGTCCAGTCAGACTGAAGGGTAGTGTAGACTGAGTCCAGTCAGAATGAAGGGTAGTGTAGACTGAGTCCAGTCAGACTGAAGGGTAGTGTAGACTGAGTCCAGTCAGACTGAAGGGTAGTGTAGACAGCCTGAGTCCAGTCAGGATGAAGCCAGGGAGCAGAGGCCTTTGTATTGGTGACAAAGTCCCTGACAAGAAGCAGTTCAAGGAAGAGAGGGTTTACTTTGGCTCATAGTTCAAGGGGACCTGTTCCATCCTGGAGGATGATGGCGGGAGCAGGGGTGGCTGGCTTCACGCATCCACAGTGGGGACGCAAAGAGTGATGATCGTTGCTGCTCACTCACTCTCTCTTCTGTATTCCAGCCCAGGCCCAGCCTGTGGAACGGTGCTGCACCCATTCAGATGGGTCTCCCCATCTCAGTGAACCGAGTCTAGACAATTTCACACACGCGTGCCCAGAGGCTAACCTGATTTATGTAATCCCCCATAGGCATGCTCAGAGGCTTGTTTCCTAGGTGATTCTAGATCCTCTCAAGTCGACAGTGAAGACCACCCCAGCCTCTTGCTGTGAGACGAAGCTAGTGCCTGTAGATGGGTCTGTCAACAGGAACAGCAGCAAGAATGTTCTCTCTCTATGCCAGAGAACATCAGGCAATGCAGGGGATGTGACAGTCCCCAGGGTCATCTGCAGGGCAGGGCAGGGCAGTATGTGACGGGAAATAAATTATCAAAGAATAATACAATAACATTTTCCCACCAGGAAAACATCTGGTGTTCATCCCAGGAAATTAACAAAAAAACCAAAACAAAACAAACCCCCCAAAAAAAACAAAATAAAACAGCCATATATAAGGCAGAACCTAAATGTCTAAAAGAGTTAACAAAGATACTAAACACTTATAGGGAGGAAAGGAAAGATTATACATTAATTAGAAATGGGGATAGCATCGGATTAATCACTAACAGCTAAGAATTCTGTGTGGCTGTGGAACCTCTCCTTCGACTGTCTGAGGAAACATTATTCCCAAACCAAGCCAATCAAATCCAGGCAGAGCAAAAGCCTTCTGTAAACATTCAGAACCTTACGCACTCTGACCCGCAAATCCTTTCTTAGGAATCAATTACAGGACAAAGATTCAAACAGACAGAAAGGAAGGTCCGGGGCTGACAAAGACGGGGTACATACATGCTCAGCCAAGACGAAGGGAAGTCCAGGCCGACAGCTGTGCCGCTGTCCTGGAACACTGGGTGGGGAGAGGCTCCAGGAGGAGGCCTGGAGGAAAAAACAAACCACTAATCATTTTCAGAAGGTTCAACAATTCTTTCAGGGATTTGGAGGGCAAAAGAAACAAAGCAAATTTCTATTTTTAAAAATTAGCTATTCCCGCCTCTTTTCCTTTTCCCTTGTGACAGAGGACGTAATCCAGGGTTGCTTGGGTGCCAGGCAAGTAAGTATTCTACTATTTTTTCTATGTTCCCAGGCCCAAATCAGCCTCCTAACAGCATTTGGTTTTCTTTTTTTCTGAAGATTTACGTGTGTGTGTGTGTGTGTGTGTGTGTGTGTATGTGTGTGTGTGTGTGTGTGTGTGTGTTGCATGCATGCACATGAGGGAAGGTGTCTGTGGAGGTCGGAAGAGGCACTAGAGCTACAGAAGACTGTGAGTCACGCAGAGCGGGTGCTAGGAATGATTTCGTCCTCTGCAAGAACAGTAAATGCTCATAATGGCGGAGCCATCTTTCCAACCTCTAGTATCCAGTTTTCTGAAACTGTAAATGCACCCTTTTCTTTTCCAGTTTAATTTAATTTAATTTGTCTGTATATGATGTGTTGGTACTTGCAGAAGCCGGAAGAGGGTGTCTGATGCCCTCAAGCTTGAGTTACTGATTGATGTGAGCTGCTCCACATGGGTGCTGGGAACCCAACTTGGGTCCTGCGGAAGAGCAGGAAGTGCTCTTAGCCATTGGGCCATTTTTCCAGCCCGGCTTCCTTCTTCTTTTTTTTTTTTTTGGTTTTTTGAGACAGGGTTTCTCTGTGTAGCTTTGCGCCTTTTCCTGGAACTCACTTGGTAGCCCAGGCTGGCCTCGAACTCACAGAGATCCGCCTGGCTCTGCCTCCCGAGTGCTGGGACTAAAGGCGTGTGCCACCACTGCCCGGCTTCCTTCTTCTTAAATATAAGATCTTTTATTTATTCTTTGACAATTTTATACATGTAAACAATGCAAATTAGCCTTCTAACAGTATTTGGTGTTCTTTTTTTCTGGAAGTTTCTTTTATTTCTAATTGTGTATGTGTGTGTGTGTGTGTGTATGTGTGTGTGTATATATGTGTGTGTATGTGTGTGTATATGTGTGTGTGTATATATGTATGTGTGTGTGTATATATATGTGTGTGTACGTGTGTGCCTGTTCCCTTTAAGCTCTTGTGCCCCACTCCCCCCCACCCCATAGCACAACATTGTAAGGTTACAAAGGAAGAGGGTCCAGTAAGGGCTTTCTCATGTTTGTGCTGAATCTTTTAGAGAAAGAAGTAAACGTAGGAAACTGTTATAAGTGCTCGCCCATTCCGAACCTAACTCCTTTGCTGTGTCTTCCACCTTCTTCCCAGAAGACGCTAATTCACAGGTAGGAGATCTCCAGAGCAGGCTCTGTGAAGGGTGTAAGGAGAGTCCAGAGATCGAATCCCAGTTGTAGACAAGCCGAGTCCCCCTCTCCCAGGCCTCATACATGTTAGGCAAATATTCTACCCCAGAATCCCCCCCACCCCTGGCTTCTTAATTTATGCCACAAGGTGGGCATGTGCCTGTCTTATCAAGTTTTTAAAAGCGGTTTGCTGAACTGGGGTACCAGCTTGCGGCAAAAACAACTCAGTTTTATGTTCTGAATGTCGTGGGTTTTGCTGCAGTGAATGATGTGTTTGCTTAACTGTCCATTCCATTTGCAGGAAACTGAGTACCAGACACACAGCACGTACCAGGCATGGGGCTACAGGAGTGAACAAAAGCAGACAAGAGCTTACACTGTAATTTTTCTTAACATTTAGTGTGTGTTGGGCACTGTGCTGAGGTAGGAGAATGGCAGTCAGTCTCTTAAGTGGTCTCATCTGCTCACAGAGTTTCAAATAGAACGCCCCGATTCGTATCCTGCTCTCCGAGTGTGAGTTTCCTCCAACTGTCTTTCTGATGACTCCTTGCTCCTCTACACGCCAAATGGATCCCCAGTGCGAGAGCAACAGCAAAAGCATTGATAATAAATACAAAACAGACCAACCAACAGAAAAGACAGCCAATTCTGTCAGTGCACACTTTCCTGGAAAAAGTCAGCCTCTGGGCCTTCTGTTGCACTGATCAGGGTTAGCTGGCAGAGATGCAGAATGGCGGGGCCAGAAAGAATGTGTTTAGCGCTGGGCGGTGGTGGTGCATGCCTCCCAGCACCTGGATCTCACTCTGTAGACCAACCAGACTGTTCTCAAACTCAGAGATCCCTGAGTGCTGGGATTAAAGGCGTGCGCCACCATCGCCCGGCTCAGATTTTCTTTTCTTGAGTTCCAAATAACTATTTTGTTTGGAATATTCTTTCATGATAGCTCCACCTGTTAGGTCTCATCTTAAAAATTGTACCTTGAGAAAGGACTTCTTACCCACTTTAGTTAGATCTCCATTGTTCTCTTTTGGCACGGGGCAATTTTCTTCGGAGAACTTTGCCATGGGCAATCATTTACATGTGCTTATGTGTGTGCACACATGCATGCCTTGTGTACTTGCTCATTGCTAAGTCCGTGAGGCATGGAGCATGCGGAGTTGTCCACCATTGTAGAGCTGCATGCGTCGAAGGCTCCCAGTGAGTGTTTGTTGAGTGAATGAATGAACTGAATGCTGAAGAGAGGGAACCGTGATGACCAAGTAATAATTGTGTTGTCATGGCCACAGCAGGGATGTGTGATGCTCCTGTGAGCACAGGGGAGTGAACTGGAGAGAGTCAGCAACCCAGGCCTCCGTGGTTTAGAAAAGCAATTAAGACTGGAGCAGGTGACAAGAGGCAAGTGTGGTGCCAAGCAGAGGAAATAGGAAATGTGAAGGCCTCAGGATGAGGGTACCCGGAATTTGGGGAAACGAAAGGACATCTGTGTGGCTGGAACCTACTGAGGAAGAGTTAGGCAGAGGAGGGCAAGAGAGGTGTGGAAAGCCTCAGCATTGGGTGTCATCTGAAGACAAACAAAGCTGTGCGGAGGAGTAAGGTGACATCTTGTGTGGGTTGTTTTCTCTTTGTTTTGTGGTGCTGGGTATGAGACCTGGAGTCTGAACGTGGTAGGCGAGCACTCTACCCCGGAGCCCTCCAACCTCAGCCCCAAGTTTATCTGTGTATGTGTGTGTTGTTAATGCTCTGTAGTCCAAGTGGGCCTCAAATCCATGATCCTCCTGCCTTGGCCTCCCTAGCTCGGGGATTGAAGGCTTGCATGCATCACTTAGCTCAAGTTCGGGTCTTCAAAACCACACTAAGCTGGGTGTGATGATGCACACCTTTAGTTTCAGAGCTGGGGAGGCAGAGGCAGGTGGATCTTTGTGAGTTCAAGGCCAGCCTGGTCTACAGAGTGAGTTCCTGGAAGTCAGAGCTACACACTGGAGAGACTCTGTCTCAAACACACAAACAAACAAACAAAAACAAACAAACAAACAAAACCAACCCTAAAAACAAAAAACAAAATAAGACAAAGCAAAAGAAAACAGTATGGGTAGGCGGAGGGGATAAACTGTGCTGGAGATGGGGGAGGAAGTTTGGATCAGTGGGGTGCTTGGGAAAGTAGGCTACGGCAGAGATTGTCTAGGAAGACTGGCTAGGTGAATGCAGGGAAACAGAGGTCTGTCTAAAAGGGGTGCAAGTTTAGAGAATGTTCCTTTCACATGAGTTTCAGGAAGTCAAATAATAAGGTAGAATGGTATACTGGTTTTCTAGTAGGCTAGAGGAAGAGCTAAGATGACTTCTGGAGGTTTGATTCAGACCACTGAGTGTCATTTACTACAAGGGGAGCTATTTCGTGGCAGGTGAGTGTCCAGGGGATGATGAATCCTGGTCCAGGTTGGAGACATTTACAAGACATATAAGAGAGACTGTGCAGGCAGCTGGATAGGAAACAACGTGATGGTCTGTTGAAATCTAGGCCAGATATCACTGTCCCAACTGAGAGGCAGGATGGGGTGCTGAGGTACTTTCCCTATTTCAGGATCAGAGTGCACAGCCAGCAAGCCTTGAGGATCTAAGGTAAACTAGCAGTCAGGTCTAATCACAGATCATTGATCAGCAATTTAAGCTTTGATAATCCTCTTCTTAAGTAGGAAATCAGAATTCCATATTTCTTGGAGAAAATAACACCTCTACAAATCCTACCTTAAAAATGCTTTTCCATTATCATTTATTTAGTTATTGTTTTTTGAGACAGGGCTTCTCTGTGCAGCCCTGGTTGTCCTGGAACTCACTCTGTAGACCAGGCTGGCCTCTAACTCACGGAGATCCTGCCTCTGCTTCCTGAGAGCTGGGACTAAAGCCACCACCTGTCCTGCATATCATGTATTTGTTTTGCCCTCTGGTATTTTATGTGCATATTCTTGCATTGTTGTATAGAATATACATACAATTTCCATTTCTTCCATTTTTTATTTTTTATTTATTTTTTAATTTTTTCCATTTTATTTTATTTTTTTCACCTTTTATTTTTTTCTTCCATTTTAAAGTGGAAAGAATTTATGGTCTTTGTTAACAATCTGACCCACCCCCTTCAAATCCCACCCCTTTGGTGCCACCCTGCATCCTGATGTAAAAGCCCCATTCTAGAGAAAAACTTCTCCCCCTTCCTCTCTCTCTTCTGCTTTTCCTCCCATGAGGTGCTCACTCTTGACCTCTTTCTTCTTTCTCTTTCTCTCTGTCTCTCTCTTTCCTATCTCTCTCTTCATATCTCTAATATAATAAACTCTCCATGTGGATGCAGTGTCTGGGTTGTGAATTACTGGTCACCATGGCCTCCACCATGCCTGCAAGGCATGCCTCTGCCCAGCCTGCCGCTGCATCTGCCCAGCATGTTTTCCTGCACACACGGGATACCCTGGAGGGGGTCCCCCCCATATTAATTCATAACATTGGCGCCCAATGTGGGGCGATACCATTGCTTTCTACTGCCCACCAGCAGTCTGAGGAGCTCTGGGATCCTGTACCACTGGACATTTTTCTGACGGCAGCACTGCGGGGGACTCTTTACCCCACCAGATCCGTAAGATTTCTTCCTTCTCTTCTGGCCATTTTCCCACAAGTGAGAATTTGTCTCGTTCTGGTACCACATGTCTTTCAGGCTTTAAGCCCTTTGGACCCCGTCCATGGCTTGTGCCCACTCAATTCCATGGCCCATAGCCTTTGTTATGATGGTCCATTGGCTATCTTGGACCTTTCATTCATCACTGACCCTCTGGGATGCTGGAGGTCAGATTTATTTTTTGCTCGCTGGTACCATGTGTCTTTCAGGATTTAGGCCCTTTCGGCCCCCGTTCCTATGAGATGGCATGTGGAGATGGCTTGTGTCTCACTTGGGCTCCTAGCCCATCAGCCCCTGCTTTTTGGACAATGGTCCACTGAGCAGCTTGTGCCTTCTTGTCGGTCCTCACTGAATTTCTGGGAGGCTAGAGATTCCAGCCCTTGGATTTTCTCTACCTCATTCATGGAATATGTGCCTATCTCCATAAGGGCTTAACTATCCGCCTTTGCGGTAAGACTTGGTCCCAGATACCAATGAAAATGGCTGCTTACCGACACTCCACATCCTGGTATTTTACAGGACCTTTGCAGCTTCTGCCAGCGATCCAAAAGATGGACGGGTGTAC
This sequence comes from Peromyscus eremicus, assembly GCF_949786415.1. NCBI lineage: Eukaryota > Metazoa > Chordata > Mammalia > Rodentia > Cricetidae > Peromyscus > Peromyscus eremicus. Next base: position 50,696,073 of record NC_081429.1, on the reverse strand, counting down.
CCCACTTTCAAGCTTTCTCTTATTAGGTCCCTCTCTCCCATCCAGCTGTACTGCTTCTCCTTGAGCTCCAATGCATTAACTGTAAAAGTTTCCCAGAAAAACCTTTCTCCTTCTTTCTTCCACAAAGTCTATTTCCCATGTGCGAATGGAAATGTGTGATTGATATGGCCATCTACATTTCTTTCTGACTGATTTTTAAATGCTTAAATTTATCTGTTCCTTATCTGCTCAGTTTATTTAAATAACAAAAAAACAAAAAAAACCAACACATGAACATGTGGTCAGGTGCCATATTGGATAGGAGTGATGATCACATGGTCAGGTGGTGCCATTTTAAATAAGGGCAATCATGTGATCAAGGCATTTTTGTTGTTGTTGTTTTTTTGAGACAAAGTTTCTCTGTGTAGTTTTGGTGGCTGTCCTGGATCTCACTCTGTAGACCAGGCTGGCCTCGAACTCACAGAGATCCGCCTGGCTCTGCCTCCCGAGTGCTGGGATTAAAGGCGTGTGCCACCACTGCCTGGCAAGGCACCACCTTAAATAAGGGCAAGCACATGGTCAAGCCGCTCTCTTAAATAAGGTCAAAACAGACAGGTCATATGGCCTCACCACTATCTATGAAAACTTAACAGTCTCTAGAGCCCATTTTGACCTCACCCATTTTCCAGCATATTTTGCAGTTTCTTTCCTCCTGCCTGGGCCAAGGGGCTCTCCAGATATGCCAGCCCCTGCACCAGCTGCATCTGCCCAGCATGTTTTCCTGCACGCAGGATACCCTCAGGGGTCTCCCCCGCCACATTATAATTCATAACAGTCATAATGATCAATTTAGTGGTATATAAATCCTGTCCAATCTCATTTTAGAAACATTTGTAGAAGGATGGAGATGGTTCTATTAAAATTAAAGGAGTTTAAAAAAACTACAGAAAAAAAATAAGACTCATAAAAACCCATTTTCTTGGGAATTGGAAATGCGGCTTAGAGGTTAAGAGCACTGGCTGCTCTTCCAGATGACCTGGGTTCGATTCCCAGCCACCACATGGCAGCTCACAACCATCTGTAACTTTACCTTCCAGGGAATCCAACACCTATTGGTCTCTGGTACCCATGAGTACTGCATGCACCTGGTGCACAGGCAAAATACTCTGTCTGTCTGTCTGTCTGTCTCTCTCTCTCTCTCTCTCACACACATAATTAAAATATTTTAAAAACATATTTCTTTCTTATAAAGAGCTAAGCAAACTCAAAAGCAAATAAGTCTGTGGATAATTTTATTTTCTGAATTTCATGTGTTCTTATTGCACTGTACTGCGATTACCTTACACATGGTAGACACACACTCTTCTTTTAAGCTGTGCCTTTAGCTTTTCCTGGAGTTTAAACAGACAGACAAATTCTAGCACGTTGCTTCTTGCCTATGACTTCGTAAGTAAGTCACATTTCAACCTTGGGGAGAAAGTGTCAAATCTGAGTCTTCTCCTGAGAAGAGTGGGGTTCAAGCAAAGGGGAATGTTGATCTTCTTGATCCTTGACAAACAAGGGCTGTCTTCAGAGAGAAACCAGAACACTAAGAACAGTACGTTTGTTTGCTTTGATTCTTCAACAGCAGATAATGAAGTCAAGGATTAGAATAAATGATGTTTTTATTCATTTCCGTTCAACCTTAAAGACAGAACCATTCCAAGGTGCCCAACTGTCCAATTCTAACCATTATACATAATACATAATACAAACATACATATCCCTGAGACAGGGCTCCTCAGTGCAGCCCTGGCTGTCCGGGAACTCACTCTGTAGACCAGGCTGGCCCTGAACTCACAGAGATCCGCCTGCCTCTGCCTCCTGAGTGCTGGGATTAAAGGCGTGCGCCACCACTGCCTGGCACCCATTTTTATTTTTTGATTGCTAAGATTCTCTGATGACTTCAGAATTTCAAAGTTTTCATTTACAAATAACTAAAAATATCCTTTAGTATGAAGGTGGCTGACTGCAATCATTAATACTGGCTCTCTTTGGTGAAAGTTTGGCTGTAAGTTGCTGAGTTATGCAGGCTTGTTAAATGAGATAAAAAGAGACTTATTTGGAGCTTTGGGAATTGTGATCCTGTAGGAAACACAACTGAAAGAAAATGTGAACAAAGACCTGGGGATGTCATTTAGTTTGAGCACCAACAGTGCACACTGGACATGAGGGCCCAGGCCTGTATTCTTACATTCAGGAGCTGGACAAAGGAGGATCAGGAGTCTAAGGCCATCTGTAGTTGGAGTTTTTCTGTGTCCCACCTTGTCCTGCAGCTGCTCAGACCCAAGTAAACACACAGAAGCTTATATTAATTAAAACTGCTCGTCCATTAGCTCAGGCTCACTACTGACTAGCTCTTACACTTAAACTCACCCCTTTTCTGTTCATTTATATGTCGCCATGTTTTCTGTGGCTTTACCTGTGTGCCATTACATGCTATATTGGACTGAATGTTTTAACATTTGATCTACCAAAGCTTATCTGCTGACATTAGTTCTTTCAGCTTAATAAAAAGGAGAGGTCTTTAGTTCAGTGACATGCAGAACAAATGATCAGAGGGCCCAGGACACTGGAATATATTCCTAGAGGAAGCCATTGGCCATTTACCCTTGAGTGAAATTGTAAGAATTAATAACAGGCAGTATCCTTCACACTTAGTTGGAGTAAGTATTCATATTTCTGAGGTTTTGTTTGTTGGTATGCACACATATCATACCCATAGTGATTAATAAATGAAAGAATAAAGAGAGACTAGAAAAGGAATATTGAGAACTTCCTGCCCAGCACATTCTCATTAAATCCTTGGTTAATAGAACTGTATGTAGGAGATAGTATTGCTTAGCTGTACCTTACAAATAAGAAACGTAGCTAGGGACATACCCAAGATCACAGACTATGTGGTGGGTCTGAATCTCTCTAGGATCCTAGGAACCTAAAGGCTTTCCACAGGAACCCAGTAGGACTTGAGGCCTACCACCCATTTCCAGTGCCATCTCGCCTATATTTAAGAGAACTTTTTAGAATGTACATCTATGAAAGCAACAAAGGGATCAAGGGCATGCATGCACAGGGTGTATGTCGAGTTCTTCACTGAAGAGGAACCTGTGTATTACTTCAGAACTTCCTGCCTTTCAGAGCCCTTACAAAAACTGGTGGAGACTTCTTTTCTCCACCAGACTAAATATGGATGGTGGGTGGGCCAATGAAATGGCTCAGCCTGACCGCTTAAGTGTGATGCCCTGACTGACACAGGCTGTCCTCTGACCTCCACAGGGATGCACGTGCGTATACACACACCAAACGTATAAATGTAATACTTCAATAAATAAAATACGGGTGGCGTACCCAGCTCTGTTGCAAATAGTTTGGAGCAAATAGAGGCCCCAGCACTTTACACACTTGCAAGCTAATAGCCATCTTTCTAAGGTATAAGGGAACCGTGAAGTAATTGATTAAATTCGTGAGGGGTTGAGCTCTAGGTAGGAATCGCAACACCATTCAACAGCAAGTGCACAGATGCCATCTAAAGTGTATTCTAATCTGCAAATGTAATCTTTCAGAGACTTGGATCTTTGTAGAAGCTAAAACAAACAAACAAAAAACCCAGAAAGAAGGATGTAAAATGCCAGTATGATTACATTTCTTTTTATTTTCGAGCCCTGCCTGTCTATAGGTAGAAGAAATCAGGACAGAACAAAAAAAAAAAAACAAACCTGGGGCCCCCCCAAGAGACGTGCGGACGTGGTAACTCACAGCTACCACCGTGGTAAGGAAACGAGATAGAGGAGGACCATCCCCGGGGACGCCCGTGGTCCCGGACAGTCCGTAGTCCCTCTGGCCATCATTTCCAGTCTTAGAGTCCCCAGGGGCTCCCTCCAGCGGGGAGCAGGGACGCGCGTGGCGGGGCGCGCGCCTACGCGTACACTCACGTGTATACACACACACGCACACGCACGCACACGCACACACACACGCACGCACGCGCCCCCCGCCCCTCCCGCCACGGCCGGCTTCCTCCACCACCCGACTCCCCCACCCACCACCCATCCCCGGGGAGGAGAGAGGAGGGAGGTGGTGGTGGTGGGGGGGGGGGGGAGGCGGGCCTCTTTCTCTTTAAAGAGCAGACGCAGCCTCGGGAGCCGAGCCGCGCGCAGCCAATCCGCGGGGCCGAGCGGCTCGAGCGCACTGACGCCGCGCCAATCAGCGGCGGCGGGGGGCGGGGACACCGGAGGAGACACTATTGTTGATGAGGAGCCGCGGCGGCGGCGGCGGCGGCTGCTGCACCACCACCTCGTCGCTGCCCGCCGCGGCCCCCTCCCTCCCGCCCCCGGTCCCGCCAGTCAGGCTTCGTCACCCGCTGCGGCGGCTCTAGGCCTTCCCTCGGGGGCCCCCCGGAGCAGCCGGGGCCCGGCGCCCAGCACCCCCCACCCGGTGCCCGCGGGCCGGGGGCGGGGGGTTGCCTAGGGGGAGAACCATGTCCCAGCGGGTGAGGCGCAATGGCTCTCCCACGCCCGCCGGCGCCCTCGCGGGTGGCGCGGTCGGCCCGGCCGGGGGCCCCGGGAGCCGCCTGCAGCCCATGAGGGCCACCGTGCCGTTCCAGCTGAAGCAGCAGCAGCAGCAGCAGCAGCAGCAACATGGCAGCCCCACGCGGGGCGGCGGCGGCGGCGGCGGCGGCAACAACAACGGCGGCTGCGGAGGCGCTTCAGGCCCCTCGGGGTGGCGGCGGCGGCGGCGGCCTGCGCACCGCCTCGCGCAGCACCAGCCCCACGCGCGGCGGCGGCGGCGGCGGCGGTGGTGGCGGCGGGAGCGGGGAGCGCGAGCGCGGTGGCGGCGGCGGCGCGCACCAGCCCCACGGTGGCCACGCAGACGGGCGCGTCCGTGACGTCCACGCGCGGCACCAGCCCCACGCGCGGCACGGCGCCCGGGCCCCGAAGCAGTCCTCCGCGACCGCCGCCCCCGCCGCCCCTGCTGGGCACCGTGTCGTCGTCGCCCAGCTCGTCGCCCACCCACCTGTGGCCCGGCGAGGTGAGCGCGGCCCCACCCCCCGCCCGGGTCCGCCACCGGAGGAGGTCCCCGGAGCAGGGCCGGCCCTCGGCGGAGAAGAGGAGCCCCAGCGCCCCGGTGTGCAAAGCAGGTACGTGGACGGGCAGGGGTCCCCGGGGCGCGGAGAGCGGGGACTGCAGCGCTCCGGCGGGGCGGGGCGGGGTGGGGCGGGGCGTGCGGTCCGCCACCCCCTGCGTCGTCCCCGAGCGAGCGGGTCGCCGCGGTGGAGGTGCAGCCGCTAACCTTGGGCCTGGACCCGTTTGTGGGCATCGTCAACCCCCCGGGGCGGGGGGGAGGTCTGGCTTTTGCGTCGCTGCTGCTCACGCTGGCTCGAGGGTGAGGCTAGGGCTGGTCTGTCACTTTTTGTTTCAGTGACGTGGTTTTTAAGGCTTGCAAATAGCGCAGGGGTGCTGCTGCTCGGTGTTTCTGTTCCACAAAAACAGTTTCGGATCTGGAGGACTGAATGCCACCCAGCCAAGGCGGATTGGGATCATTGGAGAGTTGTGAAGCTGGGAGCGGTTTTTTTTTTTTTTTTTTTTGCATTTCGTAAGACTTAATGGTTAGCAAGAAGGGAGAAGTTAAGCAAGGTTGCTTTGGGGTGTGTGCATAGGTATATGTTTATGTATATATACATCTATGTGTATATACCTATGCTCACATGCATCTACATATATCCGTAAATGATAGCTAGCCTGAGGGTCTGGGTGTATTTCTTAGATACTGGTTTTATTTCGCTCTTATTGTTTGCTTTTTTTTCCCCTCCCTGAAACAGAGTCTCACAAGCCCTGGCTGGCCTGGAACTCGCTGTGTATTCCAGGCTGGCTTTGATCTGTCCGCCTGCCTCTGCCTCCCTAATGCTGGGATTAAAGGCGTACCCATCGTGACTGGCCCCTCTTGTTGTGTACCTGACAGTTTTCTTGGGGAACATCCTGAATGGAGGTGTTGGGTTCCCGTGGAGTCAGTTCAGAAAGAATAATTCAAAGGAGTATTTAAAATTGTAGGACGTGGACCGGGATAACATTTGTTACGTGGCTCTTCCCTCAGAGTGTAGTGAAAAAAGAATTCGTAGTTTTTAGTTACATATTAATAGTGCTGGTGTGCACCTTTGTCTTTGACTATCTGGAGAATTTCTGTTAAAACCTTATAGACAATAATTGGGAGTTTCAGGAAATTTAACTCACTTTTTCCCCTTTTTTTTGGATTTCCGAGACAGGGTTTCTCTGTGTAGTTTTGGAGCCTGTCCTGGCTCTTGCTCTGTAGACCAGGCTGGCTTCGAACTCACAGAGATCCGCCTGGCTCTGCCTCCTGAGTTGCTGGGATTAAAGGCATGCGCCACCACTGCCCGGCTAATTCGCTTTTTCCTCACCAAGTCAGTAATATGAAGTGATTTAAGAAATGTAGAATAATGTGAATCTTTTTACTTTTTTTAATAAATGGTTTAGAAGTTTTTATTACATTTTATTTCTTGTGTGTGTCTATGCGCTCGCATATTTCCATGGCATCCAGTGGAGGTCAGAGGACAGTTTGTAGGAGTTTGGTCTCTCCTTCTGTCGTATGGGGTCCAGGACATCCAACTCCGGTTTCAGGCTTGAGGGCAAGCACCTTTGCCTGATGGGCCATCTCACCAACCCTGTGAAGGGGTTTAGACAATACCTCTTTAAGAAAGATTGACCAGAAAATGTTTAGTAATGTTTTCTAATTAGAACCAGAGAACAGTTTTAAACCTTCTGGGAATACAAAATGCTTCTGGGTCGTTTTTTCTTTGTTTTTGAGACATGGTCCCCTGTAGCCTCCGCTAGACTAGAACTTACTCTGTAAACAGGTTGGCCTCACTGACTGCCTCTGCCTCCTGAATGCTGGGGTTAAGGGTGGGCACTACTTTACCTGGCTACAAAATGCTTTTAAAAAACATTAGGAGGACTCCTTCGCTTGCAGTGCTGGGCAAGTGGTTTTCACACAAGACCTCGTTTTAGCGTTCACACTGGCCTTTATACAGGTTAAGAACGAGTGGTGGCCGGTGAGATGTGACTCGGCTTGTACTCCACAAAGAACATGCCTTCAAATTATATCAAGGAAAGTAGCTTCTAGTATATAAGAGCGTGTCTGGGAAATGCACTGCACACCAAAATTACATGTGTGGAGTTGTTGAATCTGCTGAACAAGATTTCTGCAGTTTGCCTTTGGCTTTCCGGAGCCGGGATAGTGCATCTGGTATTGGAAGATGAGCTGCTTAGGTGGGCAGGGGATGTGGAGGAGGAGGCAGGGCCCTCAGTCTGATTGCAGAATATGTCCCTCTTACAAGTTGACACTCGTGTACCCCGAGGAGAACTTGCTTAGGTTAAATGGTCAAATTGTGAAGGAGGGTGCTCCTTTCCAGTGGTTTCTAGGAGGCCTTATTTCCAGGGATTCCAGGCTCATTCATATTTTCCAAAGCCCTCCCGTCCCCCCAAAAAACCAAAACCCCAGAAAAATGAGTAGTTAACTCTTTAGGTGTGAGGGACACGGCTTGTCACTAGGTCTTTCAGTCTTACTCAGGTGTAAATGTCCGATGGCTTCTTTTTTGGAATATATTCTTGTTACACTCTAGTTACATCTGTACAAAGTGGGGAGAATGTTTTCAGTTTCAGATCTTTCTAGCACAGACTGCTGTGATTGAATCATTAGATGTTTTATATGACTAAATCTAGAGACACTGTAGTTACCAGACCCCGTTTTTGATTAAAGAGTCCCGCCAGTTTGCAAGCTTAATGAAATGTAAAAGCTCTTACTGTAGAAATGAAGGTGCTTTTTTATGTAGGTCTGTAACCCTCATGTGACCCAAATGCTTGAGTTCATCTCCATGAGGTTGCAGGCTTGTAGCTGTGTTATTGGGTGAGCAGAGTATCCCATCTGTGCTAGAGCTCCAGTATCACAGAGTTCCTGAGTTGGAGATCTTGGGATCTCCAGCTGGTTGATTATTTCTCTGGGAGCTAACCACTGACTGATACAGAACGTCTTTCTCTTGACTGATGAGGTCCCCCAAGCATTCGTTTAAATGGCCGATCTCAGTACTTGCTGTTTTCTTTGCAGAGTGGCTCGTCTGGGTAGGATGATGTCAGAAGGTAACTAGACAGTGGGCTAATTGTGAAGTTTATTTGGCGCTTTCTCTTTCACTTGACTTTAATTTACGTTAAAGGTGAACAGTTGGGATGAGCTTTGGCTGGACACTGCCTTAGTACCCGTGGTCAGTCAGCCAATGTGGTATAGAGAAGTGAATAACATGTTAGTGATAGAGTCCACGGTTGTATAAAATTTCTTTATTTATATACATTGTGTGTGTGTTGTGTGCTTGTGTGCGTCACATATGTGATGGTCCAGATCCAGTCTGCTGGAGTCTGTCCTCTTTTTCTGCCCTTGGTTCCGGAAGATTGAACTCAGGTCATCAGGCATGGTGACAGACACCTTTACCTGCTGAGCCATCTCACCAGTTTTAGTTTTATTTAAGTTTTCATTACATTTTATTAATTTTATTCTCTCTGTGTGTGTTTGTCCACGTGGATGCCAGGGTTCATGTTGCATTTTTCTAATTATTCTTTATCAATAAAAAATCAGGAGTCAGATATGGGGTAAGAACTTGAATGATCAGAGAAGTGGTGGGGAAGCCACCAGTGACCTATCTCTTCCGTTTCTCCATCCAAAAAGCATTGAGATCTTCTTTAAGCCCTGCCTCATTACTTCCTGTCTCTCTATCTGTCCTCCAAAACCTCTATGGTTAATTTTGGTCAGCTAGTGGCTAGCTCCGCCCTCTGATTCAAAGCAAACTTTATTGTCAGAATGAGATCAAAATATCACACAACAGGTTCATGTGTGGAGGTCAGAGGGCAACCTTTGGGAGCTGATTCTCTCCTTCCACCATGAAGATCCCAGGGATCAAACTTGTTAAGCTTGGTGGCAGGCACCTTTACCTGCTGAGCCATCTCTGGTCCCCTCCTTGTGTTTTTTTTTTTTTGTTTGTTTGTTTGTTTTTTCGAGACAGGGTTTCTCTGTGTAGCTTTGCGCCTTTCCTGGGACTCACTTGATAGCCCAGGCTGGCCTCGAACTCACAGAGATCCGCCTGGCTCTGCCTCCCGAGTGCTGGGATTAAAGGTGTGCGCCACCACCGCCCGGCTCTCCTTGTGTTTTTAATTGACTAATAATTGTTTATCTTTATGAGATACTATTTGTTTTCTATACATAAATATATCATAGAATGATCATTTTAGGCTAATGGATATATCATCTACCATTTCATACTTAGTATTATATATATAAGATTTAAGTATATTTAAGATTCATTTTAAAAAATTGTGTGTATGTATGTATACAAACACATTGCTACCCATTATTGTGGAAATGAAAGGACAGTTTTCAGGAAATTTTCTGTTTTCCCTTGCTGATTCTGGGGATTGATCTCAGGTCATCAGGTTTGGTGGCAAGTACCTTTACCCTCTGGGCCATCTTGCTGGCTTTAAAATCCATTGTAATTCGGTAGACTCTTGTACAGTTGAGGGGTTAAAGGTGCTGACTATTTGAAAGTCTACCTGTAACTTTTGATTCCTCCTAAACTTAACAACTAAAAATCGGCCTGCAGTTATTGCAAGGCTTACTAGAAATAGAAACATTAAATTTAACCTATTTTGTTTATATTTTTTATGTGGTGAAACAAAACTCACGGGAACTTAGGTGACTTTTTACTGCCACGGGCAATGTACCAGAGAGAGGAAGAGCTCAGGTGGAGGCGATCGCATCGTGCTCTGCTCTGGAAACTTCAGCTCACTGCAGCAGCAGCAGGTGGCTGCTGCATTATCACAGCAGTGCAGGAATGTCAGAGTTAGTTGTATGTAGTTACGATTTAACACTGCATTCTCATTGTTGTTTACACTCCTCTTGAGAATGGAGCCATGCTTGGTGTTTGCGTGTGTAGGGTTTGACAAATGTTAGCTTTTTATAATAGGTGTATGTGTTTTACAGTAGTGATAAAACAGACTGTTCTCACTTGTAGGCAGTAGTAAAACATGGGATACACATTTATGCCTTTGTGATTGATATAAGCTAACATGTAACCTATTTTGTGATATTTCCAGTCTATGCAATGGTTCTATGAGCTTTTTCAAATTTTCGCAGTCTCCACCAAAATCCTATGTAAATGGACCTGAGCAGTTCAGACCTGTGTTATTCAATGTTAACTGTACATTATTAATAGCTATAGCCATCTATGGATCTCCGCCATCTGGCTGTTCTTTGTGTCCTTTATAACAAATTGGTAATGTGTATAAATGAATTATTTTTCTGAGTTCTGTAAACCACTCTAGAGTATTACTAAACCTTAGAAGGTGTTCCTGGGAATTTGTGATCTCTAGCTGGTTGGTCAGAAGTGCAGGTGTCCCGGGACTTGAAACTAGCCTCTGAGGAAGGGGCGGTCTTTTGAGGTCAAGCCCTTGTTTGAATGTTAATATCCCAACATGCTCCTGTTAAGGTAAATTTCCAGCACTTAGCTGATGATGTGTGGGAGCCCCGTGGCTTTACCCAGCAGATCTGCATAGAGAGGATGATTAGGACCACGGGCCTGAGTGCAGGGGTCTGAGATGGTCTGCACTTGGCTGTGCTGGGGGAGGAGGTCTTTTGCTCCACCCCTTGTCATCTCTATAAATACCCTGGGGCAGAGACAGTCAGGGCCCGTTGGAAAAGGTTCCAGGCCCTCTTGAGGCTATCCTTTATTTTCTATCTGTTTATCTCCACAATCTAAATCCTATCTAATATTTCCTGCTGCTCGCACTCAAGAAAACTCTGGGGAGCTGTGGATTGGTGGGTGAACGCCCTGCAATGATGCCATTTCATATGGTTGTGGAGACTTTAGGAGGAGAGGTTATACTGAGTGGGTCCTTTGTGCTGTATCTTACTCTGACCTCTTCCTGTGTTCCATTTTCTCTGCTTGCTGGCTGCCATATGACATTGTGCTCTGCCATGCCTTCCTTAATGCCATAATGGATTGATACCTCTGAAACTGGGAGCTGGAACAAATCTTTCCTTCAGTTGTTTCTGTCAGGTATTTTTTTCTAGGATGATAGGAAAAGAAACTTCCGAGAGCCCTGAAGCTGTGGCTGGTATCCATTCTACTCAGGGTAGTTAGAATCAGAATTGGACTGTTAAATTTCCATTTGGTGACCTGAGAATTGGTGCTTGAAAACACCCCAGGGTGCTTGTTAAAAAATTCATTGTCCAGGTCTAATTTTAGGGCTTGGAAGTCCCTCCTAGTAGTTGCAGATGCCTTCAAGGACATGGCTTGAAGTCTAGGGGGAAAACATCAATTTAGTATTTATGTGATTTTTGTGGTGTAGTTGATAACAAGATGTGTATTTTTTTGGGGCGGGGGGAGGGCCGGCAGGGTTTCTCTGTGTAGCCCTGGCTGTCCTGGAGCTCTCTCTGTAGACCAGGCTGGCCTCAAACTCAGAGATCCTCCTGCTTCTACCTCCCAAGTGCTGGGATTAAAGGCATGAGCTACTACACTGGGTTTAAACCATGTTTTTTAGACATGTATTCTTTTACAGTATGTGCCTTATTTTGTGTGAATTTAATTGTTAATTGGGGTGGGAAAGTGCCAAGAAGAGAAACAAAAGATGTACTTCCTTAAAAAAAAAATTACTTTAAAGTGTGTGTGTGTGTGTGTGTGTGTGTGTGTGTGACATTCTTGTGTCAATGTGAGGTAGATGCCTGTGGAGGCCAGAAGAGATTGTGAGCAGTGTAGTGTGGGTGCTGGGATCTAAATGGATCTTCCGGAAGAGTAATATATGCTCTTAATCCTGAGCCATCTTCACAGCCCCACGAGGAGCTGCTCTTTGAACTAGTAGGCAGACTCAAAGTAGGGCTCCAAAACTCCGTGTTTGTGGCAAGTTTGAGGTCTGTTTTCTAGTACCTTGTGAAGTAAGTCTCTGAAAATTTAGCATTTCTCTGACATTTGGAGGATAGTTAGTTGCTGTTTTCACACCTTCAGGGGAATCCTTTTGGCTTATGATGTATTTTTACAATTGAAGATAAAGCATTGTAAAACACACCAGTTCTACATCTTGACTAGTGTAATTTTCACTTAGGTTCAGTTCCGCATGTTGGATTGAACTAACTCTTCTGTGTTACTATGCAGTGCAGACACAGTAGTTCACCACTTCTGCATTTAATGCCACTCAAGTTCTTAGGACGTGGGCAGAGTGCAGCCAGGTTCTTCGCCAAAATAGAACCTGAACAGACTGCAGCCCAAATCCTAACAGAGTCCTCATCCTCCTTTGAAACCCCGTGAGCCCGGTCCTCAGTCCCTTCCAGGCTCCCGTCAGAATGGCCTGGTGGGCTGTCTGTGCTTACAGAATTTGAAAGTCTTGTAGCCCACGGTTCTGAGCTCTTCCTTCAATCCAGTTCCAAAGACCTAAGAGCCAGAGTCAGGTTTATCACTGGCCCTCCACCACCACCCTGTCCTCGTGACACTGTCCTGTCACTTGTTGCTGAGACAGAGTACCTGACTAAAGCGACTTAAGAGTGGAATTGTTTTGTCTCACGGTGTGAGGGTCAGGACGGTGGAGGAATGGTCACGGTGTGAGGGTCAGGACGGTGGAGGAATGGTCACGGTGTGAGGGTCAGGTCAGTACAGTGGAGGAATGGTCACGGTGTGAGGGTCAGGTCAGGACGGAGGAGTGGTATGGCAGGATGTGAAGTGATGGTGACATTGGACCTGCTGGTGTCACTTTGCTTTTTATTTTTTATTCAGTCCAAGACCCCAGCCCATGGACTGGAGTCACCCACAGTTAGGGTAGACCTTCCCACACCAGTTGACGCAGTCTAGACATGTCTCATAGCATGCTCACTGGCTTGTCTCCTAAGTAGTTGCAGATCCTGTCAGGTTCACAGTGAACATGAACCATTTTAAATTGCTCTGTGTGGTGATATTTTGTTTGTGTTCTGACAGATAAAGCTTGCCTGGAGATCAGAGTGCGGAGCTAGCCACTAGTTAACCTTAGAGCAGTGGTGGCACACGCCTTTCCTCCCAGCACTTGGGAGGAGGAAGTAGGAAGAGGAGGAGTTCAAGGCCACTCTGGGCTACACAAGGTTGATCCAGTCTAAAAGAGAAACAGCAAGGCGGTGGCGGCTCACACCTTTAGGAAGTCTCCAGGGACTGGCTCCTTTCCTTCAATGATCTTTCATTCAGCATTTACCCCCATATACCAGTTAGAATTCGCGCTCCAGCTCTGATGTCAGTGGAAGGAAGCAAACTGAACAAGGTGTTGTGCATTGGTTATAGGAGGAGGGAAATTTCAGCGTGTGTTCACAGGAAATCGCGCAGGTCAAGGGCAGATGCTCACGAAAGGTGATGGGCTCTAGCAGAGAGTCCAGAAGTCTCAGAAACCACTACCACCACCTGTCATTTACTAAGGAGGGGAAATGGGTATGGGTGTGGTTCAAGATGACAGATAACAACAGAAGGGAAGGAGGTTGAGAAAGGCAGCAGCTTCTGTCTTTAAACTACTTGGAGAAAAAATAGCATGCTTGTCTGTTTTAAAAAGACATTTTAAAAATACTACGTTTTAAAAAAAACCTTAAAATTAACCTTTAAATCACACTGCCTGTAAATAATTAAAAATTACAAATAGCACTATACTTGTAATCAAATCACACTTCTATTTGTTCTCACTCCTGCAGCCCTTACAACAACAATTTTCAACTCTTAGGACTTTTTTTTTAATGTTTAATATTCATACATGCATATAATGTGTTGATCAAATCTGCCTCCCATTTCCTCCTCTTGGGGCTTATTTTTGGTGCTTATTTATTGTTTTAAGAAGGGTTTTCCTCGGTTTATGACTTATTCCTACAGAAAATGCAGGCTTACCAGTGGTCTTAGTTAGGGTTTCATTGCTGTGAAGAGACACCATGACCATGGCAACTCTTATAAAGGAAAACATTTAATTGGGTCTGGCTTACATTTCAGAGGTTCAGTCCATTATCATTATGGTGGGGAGCATGACAGCATGCAGGCAGACATGGTGCTGGAGAGGAGCTGAGAGTTCTACATCTGGGTCAGCAGCAGCAGGAAGAGAGAGTGCCACACTTGTTTTGGTTTGAGCATCTGAGACCTCAAAGTCCACCCTCAGTGACATACTTCTTCCAACAAGGCCACACCTAATAGTGCCACTCCCTGTGGGCCTGTGGGGCCATTTTCTTTCTCCACAGTGGTTACTCATTATTAATGTTTAACTTCTGACTATGCAGGCACCGTTTGTATCAGGACCTTATGGTGTGCTGTAGTTGCAAGTCTTCCTTGATAATGTTTTATATTCCTTGAGTTCACCTCAAATTGCTTTGTTTGCTGGCTTTATTTTCTGTTATTTAACATACATTTATTCTGGAACTTTGATAATGGAAACTTTGGAATATTTAAAAATGTATCAGGTTTCCACCTGTCTTTGTAACTGTTCTATTGTGAAGGGACACCATGACCAAGGCAACTCTTTTTTTTTTTAAATAATTTATTTATCCTTATTTTATGTACATTGGTGTTTTGCTTGCATGTATGTCTTTGTGAGGGTGTCAGATCTTGGAGTTACAGACAGTTGTGGGCTGCCATGTGGGTGCTGGGAATTGAACCTGGGTTCTCTGGAAGACCAGTTAGTGCTCTTAACTTCTGAGCCATCTCTCCAGCCACCAAGGCAACTCTATTATAAAAGAAAGCATTTAATTGGGGCCTTGATAACAGTTTCAGAGGCTTAGTCCATTATCATCATGGTGGGGAGCATGGCAGTAGGCAGACATGGTGCTGGAGAAGTAGCTGAGAGCTACATCTTGACCTGCAAGCAGAGAGAGAGAAAGGAGAGAGACTCCTTGGCATTGGCTTTTGAAACCTCAAAACCACACTTCCTCTGGCAAGGCCATATCTACGCCAACAAGGCCACACCTTGTAATCCTTCTCAAATATTGCTAGTCTCTGGTGATTAAGCATTCAAATAGATGAACCTATGGTAGCCATTCTTATTCAAACCACTGTAAGGATTATGTCCTTAATTACGTCACTAGCCTGTAACGGCATCCCAGCCTAAAAAGTGGGCGTGCTCTCTTTCCACACTTTCTCCTTCTGTATTCTTCTCTTATTCTTCTCCCTCTGTGCGGGCGCGCGCGCTCTCTCTCTCTCTCTCTCTCTCTCTCTCTCTCTCTCTCTCTCTCTCCCCCCCCCCCCCCCCCAATAAAGCTCTAGAAAGGTAACCATGACTCATGATTCTTCCGTCACGGATACATCCAGCACTCTCCTCTATCGGCATAGCTGCCGCCGGCAGTGGCCAGCCACGAGCCGCTGCTTAACCAACAGCCACAACACCATACCACACCACTCTTTCATTCTCCTATTCCAAACTGGCCTGTGGATCTGGTCTATGACATGGTTATTATCCTGGAACTTCCCTGAGAATTCTCTTTGTATATTCTGTTTGGATACTCTTAATTTTGGCAAATACTGCAATTACAGGTGTCCACCAGCACTCATGGTTTATGCATTGACGGGGATCAAACTCAGGGCTTCCTGCATGCTAGGCAAGCACTCTCTAAGTTGAGCTACTCTCCACGCCTTCTAACACCCTTTCACATTAAAGTTGTTGTGCATTCATTGAGCTAAATCTACCTTCAGCTTATCGATTAGAAGCGTGATATTTTTAATTGGTCCATTTCTATTTGTGAGCTTAAAGTAATAATATTTTTGGGTGAGGGAATAAAATGAAGTATTTTTAGAGCCCTTGCCTTCAGAGAGCTAACTCTAATTGTGCAGTTTGACTTGCTTACCAAAATGTCTCCTGTCTCATTTCGTCCACCCCTCCTTTTTTTCTTTGCAGTTATGTGACTGTGTTAAAGTTTATAAGTAGTAAAGAGTACAACGAGCATTTACTGCTGTTTGATTTCCAGATCATGTCATAGAAATCCACTTGACCATTTGTTATTAAAAAAAAAACCCAATTTTGGGTGATTCTGTATTTGTACAAATGTGACTGCCCTGTAAGTTTATTACAGACTAAAGACAATGGTGAACATTTACATCATTTTCAGCCTTTTTTAATTACAAAGACATGAGTTTCAGTGTAATATTTTCATATATATCATCATTTTGTTCTCATTTCTCCCTCCTTGATCCCCCACTCCCTTCTCCCAGATAGTTTGCCTTCTGTTTTCATGATGCATATTTCCCAGTAACACCTCCACCCCCATTTTTGAGACAGGGTCTCAGCCTTTTCTGACCTCAAACTCACTGTGTAGTTAAGGATGGCCTTGAACCTCCTAATGCTGGGGTTATAGGAGTGCGCATTATGTTTATGCAGTGCTAGGAAGCACTCTACCAGCCAAGCTACACTCCACCATGCTCCCCACCAAGCTAGCCCACTCCCCACTTCTTTTAAGACAGAGTCTCAAGTAGCCTAGGCTAGCCTTGAGCTCACTAGGTAGCCTCTGCTTCCCAGGTGCTGAGATTACAGGTTTGCACCGCCATGCCCAGCATTATTACCCTCTCTTGTGCCTTCCTCCTGACTCTTTGGAGCTTTGTCCTTCTCTAGTGTCCTTTCTCCTCTTGTGTCGTGTGTGTGTGTGTGTGTGTGTGTGTGTGTGTGTGTGCGCACGCGCGCACATATATGTATTCACACATATTTGTGTCCACACGTAATACAAAATGTGGTATTTTTCTTTCTGAATCTGGCTTATTTTGCTTAACGTCTTTTTCTCCAGTTCAGTCTATTTTCTGAATGTCATAATTTCATTTTATAAACTGAATGAAATTCCACTTTGCATATATACGTTTTCTTCATCTATTCATCTGGTGGGGATCATCTAGGCTGATACACTTCTTAGCTACCTTGAAGATTGTAGCAAGAAACAAGGATGTGCACATCTCTGGGGTCTGATTTAAAATCCTTTGGTTATATATCAAGGAATGGTATACCTCTATGATATGATAGTTTTACTTTATTTTTTTTCCTTTTATTTTTTTTTTTTCTGGTTTTTGAGACAGGGTTTCTCTGTGTGGCTTTACGCCTTTCCTGGAACTCACTTGGTAGCCCAGGCTGGCCTCGAACTCACAGAGATCCGCCTGGCTCTGCCTCCCGAGTGCTGGGATTAAAGGCGTGTGCCACCACCGCCCAGCTAGTTTTACTTTATTTTATTTTGAGGAATCTCTATATTAATTTCAGTAGTGGCTGACCAGCTAAGTTTCCACTGTTGCAAGGGTTCTTCTTTACCCACATCTTCACCAGCTTGTGTTGTCATTGTTTTCTTGATGACCGTCATTCTGAATAGGGTGACATGAGGTCTCAAAGCAGCAGGGGTGGTGATGTGTGTGTGCATCCTGCTCATGGCTAAAGAGTTGAACACTTTTCCAAATATTTAACGCCCATTTGTTCTTGTTTGGGGAACTGGAGTTCTTACAGATTCTACATATTAATCTCCTGTTAGTGTAGTTGGTAAAGATTTTCAGAAAAAGTTCCATGGGCTACTGAGAAGAATGCATTCTATTTTTGTTGAATGGGATACTATATAGATATGTTAGGTTCATTTGATTTGTGGTGCAGTTTAACTTTGAAGTTTGTTTGAATACCCTGTTGAAGATGGCAGGGGTATCAAAGTCATCTGTAATTACTGCATCTGTATCTATCAGACTTTTAATGCCCATTAGTGTTGGTTATATTTAATTGGGAGCCCCAACATCTGGCACAGTAAATTTACATTTTTGATTTATTAATATGTAGTGACCTTCATCTCTGATTAATTTTGTTTTGAAGTCTGCCTTTTCAGATATAATAATAGTCATGATATAATAATAGTCATGTCAGCTTGCCTCTGCCTCCAAGTGCTGGGCTTAAAGGCGTGTGCTACCATCACCCAGCTAGATAGGTTTTGATCTAGACAGGCAGTCTGCATGTCCTTATTGGTGAGCTAAGGCTATTTGCTTTTTAAGGTTCTTGAGACATACTTACTGATTTCTGTAATTGGTTTCTTAGTTGGGTTCTTTTCTTTCTCCCTTATTTATAGGGATTTGCCTGTACTATGTTGGACATGATTGTTAGTTCTCATTTGTACATCTATTCCTCTCATGAAATTATTCTTTTCTGTGCTCTTCAAGATTGAATAGTATTCCTTCCAACATCTCCAGCAGTACTGCTTTAGTTTGTGCTTGCCATGAAATGTCCCTACTCTTCTCCCAGTTTAAAGGTTTATTTGTTGTGTGCATTGCAGGAGATCAGAGGCTAACTTGCAGGAATCTGTTCTGTTCTTTCACCATATGGGTCCTAGAATCAATCTCAGGTTGGCATGCAGGCTCCTTGGCCCACCGTGAGCCTTCTCACCAACTCCCTTCCCTTAATTTTAAGACACTGTGCCGGAGGGGAGTGGTACAAAGTAAACAGCCATTTGGTCACAAGGTAGTTTAGGGAATGAAAGCAAGCGGGGTCATTTCATTTGAGTGTTCTACTCTGAGAAATGTTCTCGCTGTCCTTATTCTGCTTGCTTTTAGCGTCTGGAGGCATTTGGAGGTAATGGTTGGTGAAGAGACGGGTGAAGTAGACACCTAGTACAGCTGAGCCGCAGTGAAGAGTATTGAGTGACAGTTCACAGTGATTACAAGGAGGCCAAGCAGAGTGTTGTCAGAAGAAAAATTTCTGTCCTGTCCTGTCTTCTGTGTATGCTCAGCAAGTCAGTTCTAATTGTTTTGTTTTGTTTTGAGAAACATCGTCTATCTTAGGGTTTCTCTGAGTTTGAGGCCAGTGTGGTCTACAGAGCGAGTTCCAGGATAGCCAGAGCTGCAGAGAAAGAGTGTGTCTCAGAAAACAAATAAAGCATTGCTTATTGTAGCAGGGGTTAGGGTGGGGAGCCCTTTTATCTTTTAAAGAAAAAAGTACTTGCTGTCTTAGGGTGTCTTATTGCTGTGAAGAGACACCATGACCACAGCAACTCTTATAAGGAAAACATTTAATTGAGGGTAGCTTACAGTTTCAGAGGTTCAGTCCATTATCATCATGGTGGGACATGGCGGAGTGCAGGCAGACATGGTGCTGGAGAAGGACTGAGAGTTCTGCATCATGATCTGTAAGCAGCAGGGGGAGACTGTGTCCCACACTGGGGGGAGCTTGAGCATATATGACCTCAAAGCCCGCTTGAGTATGCATATATGACAAACTTCCTCCAACAAGGCCACACCTCCTAATAGTGCCTCTTCCTATGGGCCAAGCATTCAACACATGAGTCTATGGGGGCCGCTCCTGTTCAAACCACCTCGCTTGCTTGTCTGTGTCAGTCGTGTAATACTTGTGGGTGGTCTTTGTTTCAGTGCCATAGTGTCACATTGTTCTCTTTTAGTCGTGGGAAATACTAGTGTTGAAAAAAACCAAGAGGATAAAGTTTGCTGCTGCTGAGTTTCTGTAACTAAAGCAGAAGATGATTTCCTCCTAAATTCTTTAGTTTGTCTTTTTTCTGGAAGCTATTCTGTTAATTGAATCAAATTTGAATTATAAAAAATTATTCCTGGAGATATTTTGTCAAAGATGGGACATAACTAAGAAAAAGTTCTTTATATTGTTTTAGATGGAATTTTTAGGCATGTCATTGTGAAAGTATTTTCTTAAACCATCCTCCAGAAAGACGAAAAAACAAACAAGCAAACCCAATACTAGATGAACATTGCCATTTTGCTTGTTCTGGAGAGGGTAGGGTGAGTGGTGATGTATAGCTCTGTAGCTCAGGCTGGCCCTGACCTTATGATCTTTGTGCCTAAAGTGAAGGAATCACAAGTGCATGCTGCTTTGTGTGGCTTCCTTCCCTTTGAAATCTGTAACCACTGAATGCCTTATTGGGCCAAAAATCGGAGCAGTGTTAAAGCAATTGCCTCGTACGATTTCTCTGATTCTTTCTGTTGTTTGCTAAGGTGGTGGTTTTCCAGGGCTATGGTTGTAATTGCCAGTCCAGCCTTTAAACTCAGTAGAGTGATAGTAGGATTGGGGAAATGTCTGAAAAACCAAGAATGGATAGATCTGGTGACAAGATAAAATGCTTTCCAGGATTCTTCTACTGAATGATTCATGTAAGTGAGGTTGGCCTCGTTCTGAACTACTCTCTAAATTCACAAGTATTTACTGAGTACCTGTTAAAGTAACAGTACTATTAGGTTCCCACTTTTGTTGTTGGGAAAACAAAAGACAAAGTCTCTTCTCTCAAGGAGTTTACTTTCTAACCCAGGGTTTTTTCCTCCAGAATACTAAGACGGAATCTGTAAGCCACGAGGCACAAGGGCTTCTTTTTAACCAATTCCAGCCAATTCTAGGGAAGGACTGTGGTAGATTGTGTGTCCATCCCAGAATCAAATTGTATACTTAGAAGGATGACATATTATTAGTAACTAAGCCTGGTCCTCTGCTTGCTTTAGAAATTTGACTGCTCACCTTTGAAAGCTTCAGAGAGGGTATGGTGAAGTCCTTCCCCCTTTGCCTTTCCTGTTGTTCGGCACAGAGCAGGGAGTTTCTCTTTAACAATTACAGCTTCTATTCCAGCCGCTCCTTGGCTGCATCTTTAAACTTGCTTAAGCTCTTTCCCTCAATGAGCTACAGTATTTAAAAAAAACTTACTGCTCATTTTCACTGTATCTGAATTCTATCCTGCCTTGAAATCTCCTCTGCCAAATACAGTTGATCCAGGGTTAATTAAACAAGCACTCTGGTTTCTGACATCTAGAGGGTGTCTTCGAACATGTCACCTGAAGATAGAGGGAGTACTGCAAGTTTGGTAGTAATTTATATGTGTGCTTATGTGTGAGTGGGTGCATGGGTTTGTGGAGGTATGTGGAAGCCAGAGGACAACCTCAGGTGTCCACCACCCCTTTTTTCGGGGAGGGGGGGAGTGCCTCACTGACCTGGAACTCACCTGATAGGTTGGGTGGCCAGGTAACCCCAGGGATCTACTGTCCTCTACTTTCCTGGAGCTAGAGTGACAAGTGCCGCCCACACCCGGCAGTTTAAGTATAGGTAGATTCCTGTTGCAAAGCTAGCGTTTTGCCATCTGAGATCTCTCCCCAGCGCGATTAAAAAAAAAAAATCACATTTTTAGCTAGGCATTGTAATATATGCCTATAACCTCAGTCATAACAAAGGAGGCAAAGGCAGGAAGGTCAGGAATTTGAGGTCAGTGTAGGCAACATAACTGAGTTCAGTCAAGGACAGCTTGTTTTACGGAAGTCTGCCGCAAGCTGAGCGAACAAAAAGATAAAAGACATTTCTTCTTCCTCGGTTGAGAATGTACACTTTTATTGGTAGATTAATCACAAGTAGTAAAAGTCAGTGTCCTAGTTAGTGTTAGTCAGTTGAGAAGGCTGTCTGAATTGTAGGATTGCCTGGATCAGATTGGCCTATCAGCACGCAGGGGCTTTATCTTGATAATTGCCCTAGGAAGGCCTAGCCCACTATGGGGGAACCATTCCCTGCGCTGAGCATGGGATACATGTTTCTATTTGTGTAAATTGTCAACATGTATAGTTGTGGTTTCTACAGTGTATAGTTGTGAAGATTCCACAATGAAAATAATAGGCATTTTAGTGTAAATAGAAAATTATATTAAGTATACATTTGTGCTCTAGAAAGTATTTCCCTGGCACCACTCAACCTGCAGATTACTAAGGTAATAGGAGAACTGTTAAAAAGAAAAAAAATGTAGCTGTGATGCTATAACTGTATCTGCAATGTCTCCTAAGGCACATGGGTGACTACATGTGTGCATTGTGTACACACACTAAGGAATAAATGTTAGTTTAATACTTAAAGGGCCAGCAAGATAGTTCGGTGGGTAAAGTTGGCAACCATCCAGCCTGACAACTGGAGTTTGATCCCCAGGACCACATGGTGGAAGGAGAGAAATGACTCCTGCAGGTTTTCCTCTGACCTCGTGCATGTGCTGAGGCAAGCATGCACTGTCATGTGCACACACATGCATGTGCATAAACAGAGATAAATACATTTAAGAAATTTAAATCCTGTAAGATTTTAAAATGTTTTGAAACATATGTCAGGTTCTATATGTACCCTCTGTAATAGGCAGGTTCCAAACAGGAATCTAGTCTAATGAGTCTTAAGAGACGTACAGACTGCCCTGGAAGTTTAAGTGTCTTCAAAGCTGAGACCTGAAGAACTGACATGAGGGAATTATTTGGGGGGTGAAGCAGAATGTACCAAGGGGTAAAGGCAGAAAAGAGCACCAAAGAAATCAAAATCTGGGCAATGTGATCACACCACAGAGAGGAAAAATGGGCATTCCCACTTTCTATGGCCAACGGTGCAGCCATCTACATCCGAGCCCTCTGGTACAGATACCTTTTCATCAATGATGACATTTTTTCCCCATTTTAGTCACAGCGGCCAGGTATAGTGGTCCATGCCTATACTTCAGCACCTGGGAAGCAGAGGCAAGAGAATCAGGAGTTTAAGGTTAGCCTTAGCTACACAGCAAGCTAGGGGCCAGCCATAGCCATATGTACTTATTTATGACTACTTTCTTGCTACAAACAGTGACGGTAGTTTTAGAGACTATAAATGAGTTATAATTTAAAAAATATTTATTGTTGGGGGCTGGAGAGATGGCTCAGTGATTAAGAGCACTGACTGCTCTTCCAGAGGACCTGGGTTCAATTTTCAGCAACCACATGGCAACTCACAATTGTCTGTTGACTCCAAGATATGACACCCTCACACAGACATACAAGCAGGCAAAACACTGATGCACATAAAATAATAAATAAATAAATAAATATTTACTATCATGTCCTTTCCAGCAAAGGTGTGTTTTTGTTTTGTTTTTTTTTTTTTTTTTTGTCTCTTTTCGAGACAGGGTTTCTCTTTGCAACCCTGGTTGTTCTGGAGTTCTGGAACTCATTCTGTAGACAGGGCTGGCCTTGAACTCACAGATCTAATTTCCTCTGCCTCTTGAGGGCTAAAATTAAAGGCATGTGCCACTATGCCTGGCTGAACTTTTAAAAATTTTAATAGGATGGCATACTGTCTATAAAATTATATACCTTTTAACTCTTTTTTTTTTTTGCTTTTGTTTCTTGTTTTTCAAGACAGAGTTTCTCCGTGTAGTTTTGGTGCCTGTCCTGGATCTCACTCTGTAGACCAGGCTGGCCTCGAACTCACAGAGATCCGCCTGGCTCTGCCTCCCGAGTGCTGGGATTAAAGGCGTGCACCACCACCGCCCAGCAATTACATCCTTTTTAATGCATTTTGTACATGTGTTTCTGTACAGATACATGTGTTGATGCTCATGTTCATGTGTGCATGTATGGAGGATAGAGGACATTGCTTGATTGTCCTCAGAAACGCCATCCAGCTTGGCTTGCAGCTCACAAATTAGTCTAGACTAGCTAGCCAGTGAGTGGTAGCAATCCTCCTGTCTCTGCCTCCCCAGTGGTTGGATTGCAAGCTGTGCTACCATGCTCAGCATTTTTACATGGTTACCTGGGGTCAGACTTAAGTTCTCATGCCTGTAAGGACTGAGCTATCTTCCCATCCCAAGTTAAACACAGAGTTGGGAGTGAGTTGTTTTTTTTTTTTTTTTTAAACATAGAGCTACTTCTTTGGCATGAATTGTATTTATTTTACCCCTGATCCCCTTGTGTGTGTGTCCGTGCATGCATGCATGCATGCGTGTGTACATGTGCCTGCTTGTGGAAGCCTAAGGTAAATGTTAGGAATCATCCTTGATCATTCTTGCGCCTTATTTAATGAGGCAGGGTTTGTTTATGAAAACCAGAGCTCGCCAGTGTGGTTAGTCTTGCTAACCACTTGCTCTAGGAATTCCATCTTTACCTTCTGAGGCTGGAATTACAGGTGGGTGGCCATGCCCACTTGTCATTTACATGGGTTTCTGGGGATGCAACTCGTCCTCATGCTTGCGTAGCAGCACTTTAACCACTGAGCCGTCTTCCCAGGCCGTTTTACTTTTTGAGATACAAACTTTGTTCATTTTTGCTGGAATTCTGTTCTCTATGTATGCATCATAATTGAATACATATTAAATATATAAGAAAGAGGTGGCAGGAAATGAGGGAGGTATATGTGTAGCTTAATATTTGAAATTATAACACACTTTGTGTGTTATAGCAGAGACAATTCTAATTTTTTAAAAATATTTTTATTTTATTGCTTATTTGTTCATATATATATATGCATATGTTTGTAGGCACCCTCAGAGGGCATTGGACCCCCTGGAGCTGAACTTAAGGTGATGGTAAGCCATCTGATTTTGGGTGCTGGAAACCGAGCTCCAGTCCTGAAAGACCAACATGCCCCTTAACTGCTAAGTCATCTCTCCATCACCTAACTAATTGTGTGTGTGTGTGTGTGTGTGTGTGTGTGTGTGTGTGTGTGTGTGTGTTGGTGTTGGGGGGGTGGGGGGCATGCTGTGGTGTGAGTGTGGAAATCAAAAGACAGCTTTGGAATCTGTTCTCGTCCACCTCTTTATGGGTTGCAGGGATCAAAGAAGTTGTCAGGTTTGTGCAGCAAATGCCTTGGCCTGCTGAGCCATCTCCCCAGCACCTAAGTCTTGGTTTAATTTAAATTTTTATAAGTACTGAAAAGACTTCTACCTGTGTGTGGTGGGTCAAGCCTGTAATATTTTCAAGGCCAGCCTGGTCTGTCTAGTGAGTTTCAAGCTAGCCTGGGCTACAAAGTGAGATCCCCGTTTCAAACAATCCAAAGAAAATCCTAGGAATCCAAAAGAAAAGACTGCTATAATACCTTCCTTTTGTAGAGAAGGAAGCTGGAAGTTCAGAGAGAAGCCGCACACCCAAAGCTAAGAACTGCATTCAGTAATTAGCAGCTTGGGGGAGTTCCTTCCTTTCCTCTTATTTTTCCCTTTTTCTTCCCCCTCACCCTTAATTCTTTTGGATTATTTTTGAGACATGTCTATCGTGTAGCCTAGATTGACTTTGAGCTCATTCCTGCCGGAGTGCCCCGCCATGCCCCGCCGTGCCCCGCCAGCTGAGGGGTTGTAATCTAGTCTGGTGACAAGCCTGTGTTTCACTACAGTACTCTACTGCCTGTTTGTAGGCACACCAATGGGGAGGTGGGAAGGGTAGTCCCTGGCAAAACTGGACAAGGTTCAGATGCTGTGTTAAGATAAACCACTTTTAAAATAAATATGTTAATTATTTTCCTGTAGGCATCCCACCGTGTATAGATTGTATACTGTTTTTGTCAGAAAAAAGTGAAAACTGTAAGAGCAACCGAAGTACTTGGTAGTGATGGTCGAGGGAAACAGTGTTAGGTGGTATGGAATAGTCCGGGGAGAGAAACAAAGCCTTAGGTGGTATGGAATAGTCCGGGGAGGGAAACAAAGCCTTAGGTGGTATGGAATAGTCCGGGGAGGGAAAGAAAGCGTTAGGTGGTATGGAATAGTCCGGGGAGGGAAACAAAGCCTTAGGTGGTATGGAATAGTCCGGGGAGGGAAACAAAGCCTTAGGTGGTATTGCATAGACCGGGGTGCTCTCCCTCAGGACCTTTGCTTCTCATCTCTCCAGCTGAGCCAGTCTTCAGTTACTTTAGCTGCTCTCTGGTTTCTGTTCCTCAGTCCTTTTCAGATGTCATCTTGTCCTAGCCTTCTGTAACTTGTGTGTGAAGTGTCAGCCCCACACAGAATGCTTCTCCCTCCCTGTGCTGCTGTGTTTTGTGTGTTAGCACCTGGTGTATTTGTTGGCTTCATGGGTCTCACGTCCTCTGTTAGAGCAGAAGCTTCCCAACCGCAGAGACCTTTTTCTTCTCTTCACTTCCATATCTGTAATAGATGGTCACTGAATGAATGTCATGGAAAAGAGGCAACCCTGAAGGGTCAGTTGGGAAGGCTGGTCCAGGTTGGAGTGCACTCTTTCAGTGTGTAAGGCGGGCAGTTCTCTGCAGGTCACACAGGAGAGAGAGTTGAAGTGAAGGGTGTGGACATTAACATGTACAGTATCGTGAGTACACTGGCTGCCTAATTCTGAAAGTGCCTCTTGAAGTATGAAACTAAATGCTTTGTTGAAATTGTGCATATTGTGTATTTTGTTCCTTTATTATCACTCTTTGAAAGCAGATGTTAACATACAGGTTTTTTGAATGCTAATGAATCTGTTAATTTCAGTGTGTGTGTGCTTTAAATTTTATTTTAAATTTTTTGCAAGATAGAACACAGAAGGAGGCCTTGGCATACTAGGGTAGTGTACACTTTGACTATAGTTGGCTGAAACTGCTCGCTAGAGGGCTAAGTCCGCATGTCATTGAAAAGCATTTCCTCTTACTGTTGGCTTTACATTTTAATTTAACGAGAAAAACGTTGCTAATGCCTGTTGTACAGTGACGAATTAAGGGCGAGTCATTCTAGGTGTGGCACACCCTGGTAATCTCTTCTGTGGCTGAGGCAGGAGGATCACAAGTTCAAGGCCAGTCTGAGCTACACAGCACCTAGGGAGCTAGCACCAGTTTTTTGTTTTTTTTTTTAAGTCAGCTTGGGTGGCTCACATCTGTGAATCCCAGCACTTGAGAGGCTAAGGCTGGAGGATTGCAGCAAGTTCCAGGAAAACCTGGTCTACATGTGAATTCCAGACTAGTCAGAGCTGCATAGCTGGACTGTAGGTCAAAAAAACTAAGCCAGAACAATAAAAGGGCTGGTTGTTCTAGACATTTTAAAGCTTTTGCTTCATTTCTTTGTCTTCATAAGCAACTTTAAAAAGATTACCTTGTAACTTCTTTTTCTTTGCCCTTCAGACTAACTAGCCAGTGTGAGTTCTACCTGATGACTTTATCTTGAAGTACAGTGCTCTCTACATGTTAGGAGTTTCTCTATTATATTTGTATATGCACATGTAGGTCACTTACATATATGGGATATCTTTTATTTATTCTTTGACAATTTAGTACATGTAAACAATGTATCTTGGTCATATCCATCCCAGCTCCTCTCTCTCCCACTCCATTCCCCTCAGAAACCCTAACACACCCTTTTTCCTTCACGTTCTCTCCCCCTTTTTGGGTAGCTTACTGAGTCCATTTAGTGTTGCCTGCTGGAATGTTGCCCGTTCTTGTGTAGGTAACCACATCTGTAATGAGTTCTTGAGCACAATGGCCATGCCATGTCCAGAAGATAGCATTTCCCAGTATGTGTGTGCGTGGGTGTGCGTGTGTTCTCTTAGGGCTGAACACCCAGAAGTTACTTACTCTGAGTACTTGGATCAGTTACGAGTCTCTGCACGAGCTGCTGACACTGCAGAACTTCAAAACCTGCATAAGGTCAAGGGCATCTCTAATCCGTGTAGCGAAACATAAATATTTAGAAGACAATTTGACAGCTTGTCCATTTAACAAGACGACAGCAGAATTTTCCCAGCTATGGCCTATGACCTTCTCAGCCATAGTAGGATTTTGACCAGGTTTAAAGTACCAGACATGAATCCTGTCCTGTGGAGCAGGCCCCAAACAAATCCAAAAGTGGTTGGTTACTCCATAACTTCATGTCACTCTGTTGTACTGATGGACTCATCTTACCTGGCAAGTTGGTATTGTAGAATTCAGCGTTTGCTGCTGGCTTTTCTGTTTAATTGTCACAGCAACTCAGCAAAGCAGTACTTTCTCCTCAGTTCTCTGTTTTTGCTTCCCGTAGCTCTTGCCACTCAGTACACAGAACTTTAGGCACACTCGTTCTCGTGTGTAAAAATGCTCACTAACTCTCCATTTATCACCCAGTAACTGTATCAAACTGAACTAACCATCTAGTGCTTGAGCCTGAAACAGGGAGCAAAATCAGTCAGTTGCTCGTCTCTGTCTCTCTGTCTGTCTCTCTGTCTCTCTGTCTCTCTGTCTCTCTCTCTCTCTCTCTCTCACACACACACACACACACACACACACACACACACACTCTGTCCCAGTAGACTTGGAACTTACTGTGTAGTTGCTATCAAGTTTCCCATTTTTAAAGATTTTTGGATCAAGTGCCCCCCTCCCCTCCTCGGCTCTCAGTTGGTCTCACTTCCCTTTTGCATTATCCTCACCTTGACTGTGAGTTGGACCAAGTGACTCAATTCTTAGGAAGGTTGTATCTTCAAATAATGAGCTGTTGCCTCTGAGACTAAGTTGTGAAAAGGTTGTCTTGTTTCCTTCTCTCTTATCTCTTTTGTTTGTTTGTTTGAAGACAGGTTGACACTGAAGGATTTTGTTCATCATAGTAGACAAATTCTCTTGAACACAGACTACTGTGTAACATCATACCATCCTGAATGTACCCTGTCTTGTCTGATCTCTGAAGCAAAGCAAGGTTGGATGAGAGAACAAAATTGTTGGTATAATTCTTCTGGAATTTGAGGAAGATGTGCGTGAGGGCTCAAAAAGGAGCGAAAGCTGTCCTAAAAACTGATGTCTGTTCTGTGGATGCGGAGAGTGTAGCAACACTAATTTCAGTAGCATGGAGTAGCACATTTGCTAATGAACAAGGTGATCTGACTAAGACAATGTCAGGGAGGTGTTAAAGGTACCACTGGGCTTCTTTTTGATGCTTATAGTGAAATGCAGGAAGTACCCTGTGAGTCTCTTTCTAGCACTGTGGACATGCCATTCTTACAGTATTTATTATAATGTATGTACTTAATTATTCTCACAGAGCTGTGAGTGACCTTTACACTACTGTTCTACATCTTGCAGTTGGGATTATCAGTGATAGAATATAAATGCCTAAAGATACTGAATGTTATGATTGTTTACACCATTGTATCATCAGTACCTATAAGAGTGCTCATAACAGCCGGGCGGTGGTGGCGCACACCTTTAATCCCAGCACTCGGGAGGCAGAGCCAGGCGGATCTCTGTGAGTTCGAGGCCAGCCTGGTCTCCAAAGCGAGTTCCAGGAAAGGCGCAAAGCTACACAGAGAAACCCTGTCTCAAAAAACCAAAAAAAAAAAAAAAAGTGCTCATAACAGATGCTTAATAAAGATTTATTGAATTAATTGAGTGTCCTAGTTTCTTTTCTGTTGCTGTGATAAACACGACGACCAAAAGAAGCAGCTCAGGGAGGGAAGAATTTATTGCAGTTTACACTTCCAGGTCACAGCCTATCATTATGGGAAGTCAGGAACTGAAGTAGAAACCATGAAAACTACTTACTGGCTCACTCTTTGGCTCATCATACTCAGGTAACTAGATTTCTGTCCTTTTTTTTTTTTTTTTAAATAAGAAGCCAGAAATACACACTGGAGAAAAGACAGCATCTTCGATAAATGTTGCTGGTCAAACTGGATGGCTTCATACAGAAGAATGTAAATAGGTCCATACCGAACACCTGTACAAACTCAACACCAAATGGATCCAAGACTTGGTGGTGGTTTGAACAGGAATGGCCTCCGGAGGATCATAGATTTGAATGCTTGGTCTTTAGGGAGTGGTGCCACTTGACAGGGATTAGGAGGTGTGGTCTTGTTAGAGGAAGCGTGTCACAGGTGGTGGTTTTAAAAGCTCAAACCAGGCTCAGTGTCCTTGACTTCCCGCTTCTTTCGGATCCGGATGTAGAATTTTCAACTCTGGCAGCATGTCTGCTTGCATGCCGCCATGTTCCCTGCCGTAATGTACGAGACCTCTGAAACTGTAAGTAAGCCCCAATGCTTTCTTTTATTTATAAGAGTTGCTATGGTCATAGCATCTTCACAGCAATAGAACAGCAACTAAGACAGACCTCAGCATAAAATAAATACATTGAGTCTGATAGACGAGAAAGTGGGGACTACACTTGAACTCATTGGTACAGGAAAAGACTTTCTGAACAGAGCGCCATTAGCACAGGCACTAAGATCAGCAATTACTAAATGCAACCTCATGAAGTTGAAAAGCTTCTGTGTGACAGAGGAGACACCATCCAGGCAAAGTAGCAGGCTACATAATAGGAAAAGATCTTTAACAATTACACATCTAATAGGAGATTAGTATCTAAAATATATAGAAAAATAAAACACCTGAACAGTAAGAAAACAACCCAATTAAAAATGTACAGAACCAAGCAGAGGGGTCTCAAAAGATGAAATACAAAAGGCTGAGAAACACTTAAAGAAATGTTCAGCATCCTTAGTCACCAGGGAAATGCAAATCAAAACTACATTGAGATTTCATTGCACACCATTCAGAATGGATAAATTCAATAAAACAAATGGCAGCGAATGGTGGCGAAGATACATTGCTGATGGAAGTGCAAACTTATACAGCCACTATGGAAATCAGTGTCATGGTTCCTTAGGAAGCAGGGAATAGCTCTACCTCAAGGTCTAGCTATACTACTTGTCTTAGGCTTTCTATTACTGTGAAGAGACACCATGACCACGGCACCTCTTATAAGGAAAACATTTAATTGGGGCTGGCTTACAGAGGTTCAGTCCATTATCATCATGGTGGGACATGGTGGTGTGCAGGCAGACATGGTGCTGGAGAAGCAGCTGAGAGTTCTGCATCTTGATCTGCAGGCAGCAGGAGACTGTCACAGTAGGCCTAGCTTGAGCATATAAGATCTCAAGGCACGCCTCCATAGTGACACACTTCCTCCAACATGGCCATGCCTCCTAATAGTGTCACTCTCTGTGGGCCAAGCATTCAAACACATGGTCTGTGGGGGTCATTTCTATTCAAACCACCATACTACACTTGGGCATATACCCAAAGGATTCTGTATCTTAGGACAGAGACACTTGCTCATCCATGTTCTTTGCTGCTCTGTTCATAGCAGCCAGAAATTGACAGCAGCCTAGATGTTCATCAAACTGATGGATAATGAAAATGTGGTGCATTTAAACAATAGGCTATTATTCAGCTGTTTAAAAAATGAAATTTGTGTGTTAAGTGGGTGAAGCCAGAAAAAAACCATCCTGAGTGCAGTAACTCAGACCAGAACAGATAAGTACTGTGTGTTTTCTGTGTGGACATTAGCTTTGAAGGCTTCAGTAAGCTGCTGCAGTCCATGTAACCACAGCGGTTAGATACCTAGTAAGGGACTAGTTGGGAGGGGAGGACTTCCCAAGGAAGGGGACACAGAACACAGTCCATGTAACCACCGGAGTTAGATACCTAGTAAGGGACTAGTCAGGAGGGGAGGACTTCCCAAGGAAGGGGAGGCAGAACACAGTCCATGTAACCACAGCGGTTAGATACCTAGTAAGGGACTAGTCGGGAGGGGAGGACTTCCCAAGGAAGGGGACACAGAACACAGTCCATGTAACCACAGGGTTAGATACCTAGTAAGGGACAAGTCGGGAGGGGAGGACTTCCCAAGGAAGGGGACACAGAACATATTGTCATGGAGAGACTGAGTTGCGGGGAGACTGGAGAGGGAGGGTTAAATTGGGGGTGATGGAAGAGAGGGATAAGGGAGGAACAACTAAGACCAAGGACCATCTGAGGGTCATATGGGAAACTGCTAATGTAGAATCTTTTATATATATGTGGAGTCACCAAATAATGAGGAAAACGATGCCCCAACTTGACATCTTATGTCACCAAGTGAAACCTCCAGTGCTAGGAATGGATTACATCTAGCTGCGTTGTCATCCAAAGGGGCCCCATGGAGCCCCCAGACATCTCAGACTGTTGTTAGGGCTATTGGTTGCTCTCTGCAAACTGACAGTAAGGCCCTATTGCGGAAGCCAACACTTAACGTATCTTATTCAGCACAGAGAAGCTCGTGCCTAACTGGAGACTGCCCCCCATGAGTAGCCTTCATGGTTCTAGAAGGTACTCTGTACACTACCAGAGGAGAAAGGTAGTCATAAACCCAGCTTCAGACCCTGACCACAACTGTGACCTGCCTGGGAGATACTCCGGTGCAGTGAATACAGATGTTGTGGGAGGAACCATCCACTCCGATTGGATTTAAGAACCACTCCTTGGGATGGATCTCATTGGCCAACGGTACTACAGTGGCCAAGAACCTGAGGCTGTGTAGGTCATGGATCTAGGGGAAGAGCTAAAGGAACACAGCAATAAGATAACTCCTGACGACACCCCGCTATACCATAGATCAGTGCCTCGCTCGGCCACAGTTGAAGAAGCTGCTGCTGCTTGCAGTAGATGGAACCTAACTTAGAGACCAACAACTGGACAGTGGGCAGAGTGAGAGAGTTTGCAGCACTCAGTCCTAAATGGAATGTCTTCATCAAATCCCACCCCCTCATGGCTCAGGCACCTGTGCATAAGAAGAAATGGAAAGATCGTAAGTGAGCGGTGATGGATGACTTTAAGGAAACGGTATCTTTTAGCTGCAGCAGCACCTCAGCATGTACAGGCTCACTGAGATCAGCAACATGCATAGACTGAAGCCTGACAGCACCTAAGCATGTACAGACTTGCTGAGGTCGGCAACATGCATAGACTCAAGGCTGACAGCACCTAAGCATGTACAGACTCACTGAGGTCGGCAACATGCATAGACTGAAGCCTGACAGCACCTAAGCATGTACAGACTCACTGAGGTCGGCAACATGCATAGACTCAAGGCTGACAGCACCTAAGCATGTACAGACTCACTGAGGTCGGCAACATGCATAGACTGAAGGCTGACAGCACCTAAGCATGTACAGACTCACTGAGGTCGGCAACATGCATAGACTCAAGGCTGACAGCACCTAAGCATGTACAGACTCACTGAGGTCGGCAACATGCATAGACTCAAGGCTGACAGCACCTAAGCATGTACAGACTCACTGAGGTCGGCAACATGCATAGACTGAAGGCTGACAGCACCTAAGCATGTACAGACTCACTGAGGTCGGCAACATGCATAGACTCAAGGCTGACAGCACCTAAGCATGTACAGACTCACTGAGGTCGGCAACATGCATAGACTCAAGGCTGACAGCACCTAAGCATGTACAGACTCACTGAGGTCGGCAACATGCATAGACTGAAGGCTGACAAGGTCCCAGTGCTGAGAGGGAGAAGTGGACAAGGGCTTTCATTCCTAACCAAGAAGCCAGCTACAGTTGATACCCATTTGCAAAAAGGGAAAATTAGTTTTCTGCAATTAGATATCACTGGTATATTAACCAGACTTCAGAGTCGGCCCTAGACCCAGGAATATTTGGCCAACACAAAATGAGCTCTGGTATTTTTGTTGAGTGTTTGTCTCATATTGTTTTGTTGGGGCTTCCTTTTGTCTTATGGGTCTTTTCCTTATATATTTTATTTTTTAAAAAATTTATTTATGTATTTTTTAAATATGCCTTGGTGTTTTGCCTGAGTGTGTATCTGTGTGAGGGTGTGTGATCCCCTGAAACTGGAGTTACAGACAGGCTTGAGCTGCCATGTGGGTGATGGGAATTGAACCAGGGTCTGCTGGAAGAGCATCCAGTGCTCTTAACTGCTGAGCCATCTCTCCAGCCCCTCCTTGTGTATTTCAGTTTCTGGTTTTGTTTATTTGCATTCATTCATTCTTGAGACAGGGTTTCTCTGTGTATCCCTGGTTGTCCTGGAACTCACTCTGTAGATCAGGCTGTCCTCAAACTCAGGGATTTGCCTGCCTCTGTCTGGGATTAAAGATGTGTACCACCACCTGGCTTAGTATCTGACCTTGTGGAGGTTTTTTGTGTATGTTTCTTGTTTGTTTTTTAAAGACAAAGCTAGAAAGGGTGTGGTGGCATTGGATAGGTGGGGAAGATCTGGGAGGAGATGGGGGAGGGGAAAAGCATGATAGAATATGTTGTTTGAAAAAATGTTTTCAGTTAAAAATTGTGTGCGCGCACGTGTGCGTGCATGTGCACTACAGTGTACATGTAAGAGTTAGAGGACAGCTTCAAGGCGTCTGGTCTCTTCCACCGTGTGGGTTCTAGGGGTCTGACTGATATCCTCAGGTTTCACCTTTACCTGCTAAATGATCCCTCTGACTGGCCCTCAGTTCTTTCTTATACAGCTGAGGCCCACCTGCCTAGGGATGGTGCCACCTACAGTATGTTATGCCCTCCACATCAGTCATCAATCAAGACAACAATGTACAGACATGCCCACAGGCCAAGCCGATTGAAGCAAATTGATTGATTTGATTGATTGATTGTTGTTTGTTATACAGAGCCTCTTTATGTAGCCCTGGATGTTCTGGAACTTGATCTGTTGACCAGGCTGGCCTTAATCTCACAGACAGAGATCCTTCTGCCCCTGCCTTCTAAATGCTGGGATTAAAGGCATGAGCCACCATGCCCAGGTCAAAGCAGTTTATAACTGAGGTTCCCCCTTTCCTGGTGACTTTAGGTTGTTTCAAGTCGACAATAAAAACTAAGACATGACCTCATGAATCTCTAATTCAAGGTATCAATGTGAGATTTAAATGAAGTAATGTGTGGAAAGCAATTAGACGATGCCTAGCAAGTGTTAATTGCTCAGTGTTGGTTGTATTCAGCTATTTGTTTTGTTCTTTATTATATAAATTTTATTTATATAATTTATAAATTTATAAATTTTTTTATTATATATATATTTGTCTTTGATTCATAGAAAACTACAATGAATAAAACAATTCCTGAAGAGGAATGTTTGTTTATAGTTTCGGATGACAAATTATAAGTCATTTGAATTTTGAAGTAGGAGAACTTGGACATGAAGATACTTTTGTTTCTGGCTGTGATGGTGAAATTGTCTCTCCTACGGTAAACAGGGAGCAAACTGGACAAAAGATAGGAAGCAGCCGTGTGTTTGTGAGTGTACAAAACAGCTTATTGTAGAGAAAAATGGAACATGCTCAGGTGTGAGAGAGAGCAGTGTTTAAAGGGACTGCTGGGGAGGAAAACTCTGGAGGGCTGAGTGGTGACAGTGCCCAGAGAGACCGTTGTGCCAGTCCACATGCTCAGGTAAGCTTTATACTGTCTGAAAGACTTGGACAGACCTTTTAATCCGAGGAGTGATGAGTCAGCTGTTACACATTACACAAGAACCTGTGGGAATGAGACTCCCGAGAGGAGCAACGCCTGTAGTGAGGTGAACTCCGATTGCTCTGGACTTCTTCCAGAGGACACAGTCAGACTGCAGTGCGTGCAGGGGCTTCTCAGAACATGTTGCCTGATTCGATTGATGAGATAGAAATAGGCTTAAGGGAGGTAGCAGTGACTGGAAGAGCTAGACCAGGTGTCACAGAAGAGGGAGTTGCATAAAAAACTCAATCGTCAGAAGAGCCTCCTTCAGTCTTTCCTAAAGGAGTTATGTGGACTCCCTTGAGGCTGGACAAGGAATGACCCGAGGGACCTCTACATTGAGTGGTTTTCCCAGCTGGGTGTGGTTTGAACACTGATCAGACAGTAGAGTCTCTAGGTGGACCATGCCTTGAGAGTAAGGTTAAATCTAGAAAAAGGGTGACTCCCATTTTTATTTCCTTAAAGTAAGATCAAAACAAGCTTTAAAAGATCAAGCTGATCTACAGATTTTGTAACTGACTTTCAGAATAAAGCCCAGCAGTCTTTACAGGATGATAGAAAAATCCAGATATATCTGAACAATGTTTGGAATCTAATAAAGCAATTTATTCAATGCAAGAATATGTGAACTATAATGAAGAGATGGTAGAATCAAAGGAATAAATGAAATTAGCAGGCAAGTTTTATTTAGGGGTGTGTGGGTGGGTGGGTGTGTGTGTGTGTGTGAGAGAGAGAAAGCTAGAGAGAATATGAATATGAGAAGAGTGTGTGTGGAGCTCAGAGGACAACTTTGTGGAGACTGATAAAAAAATCATTGAACATGAAGGCATAATGATAGAAACTACCTAAAAAACACAGAATAAGGACTCAAACAATATAGAATTGTACTTCCAGAAGAAAGGTGGGGAAAAAGAGAATTTAAAAAGGACGATTGAAAAATTTCACCTTTATAAAAAGCTAACCTAATAAGATCATTGAAGAAGCTCAGTTAATCCTGAGAAAAGAAAAACACACAGGAGATCATTTAACGCAGATTGTAATCAAACAGCTGAGAACTTGTGATGGATAAAAATAGCTAAGAAAAGATGACAGATTTCTTGGCAAAACCAAAATAAGGCAGAAAACAGAATGGAATATTTTGAAATGCTAGGAGGTAAAATTTTAAATCCATATTGAATACTGTATATGTCATTTTTCATACATGGGAAATAAGGGTGGCTCTTTGTGGGGAAGGAAAATGGTATCAGGTGGAAACTTACCTTACAAAGGAATAAAAGGCACCAGAAGTAGCAGATGAGTGAGATACACATATTTTTATTATTATTTGATTTTTTTATAAGGTAATGGCTTTATTTCAGACTGATACTGGGGCTCTATAATGTATCCATAAGATACATGACGACAGCCATAGAAAGGACAGAGCAGTGGTGGAAATACACAGTCTTAAGAGCCTTATGTTGCATGCAGAGTGATATGATTTAGTGGAAGATATTCTGTGATAAGGTAAATGAGCACATGGTAAAAAGCTCTAGAGCAATTAAGCAAGACTTCAAAGAAAAATAAAGTTAGTGTGTCTGCAGATGTTTAACTAGCCAAAGTTATGAAAAGGGAGAGGAGGATCAGACAGATGGGACAGAGAAAAAATAAATAGCAAGATGGTAGATTGATATGGCTATATTAATTGGTCTAAACATTTCAATAAAAATACAGATTATCAACTGGATGTGGTGATGCATACTTGTAACCCTAGCACTTGGTAGATGGAAGTCTGACAATTGCGAGTTTTAAGGCCAGCCATTGTTACATACTGAATTTGAAGCTAGCCTGGGCTACAGGACCCTGTCAGGGGAAGGAAAGAACAGACTTTAGGAATATTACCAAGGAGAGAAAGGACCATTTCTGCTGTAGTATCCCCCGAACACCCTGTATTAGACGTTCAGTCCTAGATCCAGCACTTTAAATTATTTTTATTTTATGTGCATGGATGTTCTGCCTACATGTTTGTTATGTGTACCACTTGTAGAGAGAGGTCAGAAGAGGGCATTGGGTCCCCTGGAACTGGAGTTAAAGGTTTTTGTCAGCCACCCTGTGGGTGCTGGAAATTGAACCCAGGTCCTCTGGAAGAGCAGCTAGTGCTCTTAACTACTGAGCTATCATAGAGGATGGCCTGTTGGAAATTTGGGGGGTAGGGTGGGGGCTGTTAGGTTTACTTACAGTCCTTCCATTTTTACACTTGAAAAGTTTTCCCTCTTTTCTAAACAAATGTGTCTACCCTTTCTACTTGTTGATTTTGTGGGTAATAGGAGTTATAAAGATATGCAGATCTAACATAGCAAGGGCCACAGATCTTGTGTAAAGGAATATCTAGAGGACATGGTTTCAGATGCTGTGCTAGTACCATTGAAGTTACAAAGAACCAGTTTGTCTGGAACTGGTAGTTGGGAGCTCTGAATTCCAGAGCCCAAGGCATTGATTGAAAATTTCAGTGCCACACCTTGCCATGCATAGTCTTTTCATAGGCTTTGTTTCTAAAGAACAAGTTAAGCATGTTTGAGCCATTGTTTGGATTTACTTTGAGTAGAAAAGTGTCTGAATTTATTGCACACACCTGTTGTTGATGGAAGACACATTAGAAGACATTCTCTTCCCTGCATATCAAGTCCACCACGTTTGGGATAAGTGGCTTTTCCTCATAACTAAGAACATTAATTTCTTTTGCCCTGTTGGCCATTTACAGAGATACTTTTATATGTCAGTGTCTTAGCACTGGGATGAAGCAGAACTACTGCTTTACGCTGTTGCTGTTGGAGAAGCACAGGACCTTTCCTTGATTCACATTGCAGCAGCACACGGGAGTGGGTGCTTTTGACCTAGCTTTTGTTTCTTGGGTTTGGGTGGCTGTTAAAGGAAGATTTTCTAGAGGAACGACTTCTGAACTGAGATTAAAAGGTGAACATGAATTACCCAAACTAAAGAAAGGATATGAGGGTGGTCAAGCAGAGAAGACCTGGAGGCGTGGCACACACTGAGGACTGCCGCTGACCAGGCTCAGAGGATCGAGGCTGCAGACAGTCTGCCAGATCGGAAAGGGTCTTGTCAGCTGTCAGAGGCTCTTCCTCACTCTGGACGACCTTATAAATACAGCCTTTGTTCACTGACTCTTCTTTTCTTCAAGATTCCCTACCCCCCTCTTCATAATTAGTTAGGGCAACAAATTTGTCAGTTTTCAGAACTCGGACTGAAAGAGAATAATGACAAGGTAGGTGTATAAACTGATCTCAGCAGGCTTTGACTTACTCTTTATATTTTCCAGGGTTTACCATTGCCCTGTAGGCTTTAGTCAGTGTTTAAATGAGTGCTTTAAGGGAAGGGTGGGGTTCAAAACAGAAAATACTCAGTGTTTTACAAGTTTTAAAGAAAGATCGATCGATCGATCGATCTGTCTGTCTATCTATTTATTTTTTTTTTTTTTGAGACAGGGTTTCTCTGTGTAGTTTTGGTGCCTGTCCTGGATCTCGCTCTGTAGACCAGGCTGGCCTTTAACTCACAGAGATCTTCCTGGCTCTGCCTCCCGAGTGCTGGGATTAAAGGCATGCACCACCGCCACCCAGCAAAAGATTTATTTTTATCATTTTAAATTATGTATATATTTGTGTGTCTATATGGAGTGCAGATTCCTATGGAGGCCAGAGGCATCGGGTCCCCCTGGAGTTAGAGACTGCCAGAGGTGTTTTCTGGGACTTAAATTCAGGTCTCTACAAGACCAGTATGTGCTTTTAACTACTGAGCCACCTCTCCAGTCCCCTTGAAAGTTTATATATATATATATATATATATATATATATATATATATATATATATATATATAGTATTTATTTGCATGTATGTGTGCAGTTCTTGCCTTCTACTGTGTGGGTCTTGGATCAAACTCAGATCTTTAGTCTTGGTGGCAAGTGCCTTTACAGGTTGAGCCGTCTCATTGACCACAAGAAAATGTTTAGGATTTTACTTGTGACCACATGTAACTCTTTGTGTGATTATAAAATAATAATTCCAATGATCTGGGTGGTGGGTTTGGTAGAAGTTAACTCTTGGACAATTGGAAGTCCTTGACATGAAACCAGGCCCATTTGTAAGGCTATTTTGATTAGTGTGCTGACGGGAACTGAAGCAGTGACTGGTCTGTGGGTGAAGAAGTGTGCCAGACATCTTTGATCTGTTCGACTTCCCATGAATATACACAGGTTTACATAATTGTGTATGTTCTTCTTGCCCCTCGATGAGACAGCTAGCTGCCTTGCAACTATCCCAGGTGGTGATTATTTAGTTAGAACATGTATGAACATGTGTAGTTATTGCTTTTCATTTCTCACAGTAATTCGGGTACGTATTTTCTTGAGTTTATAGACAAGACCTTCCTGTTGAATCAAAAAATATGCTATAAGAGGAAGTTGTATGTACATGGAGAGATAGAGGTAGTTCTTTTGGATTTTTGAGACAAGGTTTCTCTGTGATAGTTAACTTTTTACAGCAGGCGTTGCTTTAGTGAAATTATTGCCATTGGGAAAGCAAATTATTATCCGAGACATAGGTGTTGAAGCAGCTCTTGTGATGATCACCAGCACAGCTGCCACAACCGTTGTGTTAGTGGAGATGACTCCCCTGTAACTAAAACTTCACACTTAGTTTTCTCACACATACATGACCTTAACAAGAGCAAGGGACTGGCCATTATGTAAGACGTATTGCTAAATGGTCTTATTAAAAAACCCAGAGCCAGATATTGGGGTAAAAACTGAGAGAGCAGAAAGAAGCCAGCCATGTTCTTACTACTGGGAAATCCTCAGCCCAAAAGAGCTACTTCCTGTATACCCACGCCTCTATGCCTTTCTGTTCTACATCTCACTTCCTCTCTCCACCCAGCTACATCACTTCCTGTCTGTCTGTACAGCCCTCTAGACCTCTATGGTTAGTGCTGGGATTCAAGGTGTGTGTCACCACACCTGGTTCTGTTCCCAATGTGGCCTTGAACTCACAGAGATCCAGATGGATCTCTGCCTCCCGAATGCTAGGATTAAAGGCATGTGCTACCATTGTCTGACTTCTGTGTGTAATGTAGTGGCTGGCTTTTTCCTCTGATCCTCAGATAAGCTTTATTAGGGCGCACTATATTTTGGGGACACTATATCACCACACCGTTATGTAGAACTAGAGTGATAACATTGTTAATATAATCTTACATGTTTCTTTGTGCCCATTTGTATGTGTACTTTCCTTCTCTCTTTCCTGTTAGTAGTAAATGTCTCTCTTCTGTCGTCCTCCTTCCCATTCACCTGTCTCATGTGTTCCCTGTGATGTCATTCTTAGGATTTGCCGCCTTCTTACTCTGGCTGAGTCCCTTCAGTCTGGAGGGTTGTCTTACTTGTGATTCTGAAGAAACCCTGGTTTTGGGTCACACCGTGGTCAAGGGTTTGGGAGATAAAAAGCAGCTCAGTTCTTGAAATTTACTGTGAAGTTGCAGTTTGAAGCTGAGTATTGGCACATGCTCACTGTGTTTTCAGAGCTGATGCTGAATCCTGTGTTGTTGTTTCTTTATTCTAGTCATGTCATCTCGTATTGTCATCTAGTGCTTTGGTTTGCTTCTGTTTTTAAGATCTCTGAGTTAGTAGTTACTGTTACAACAGTGTGTTACAGTAAATGTCTTTACACAAGCTCACTGCTCTGGTCGATTTGACACTTCTTAGACTCTTTGTTCTAGTTCCTTCTTTCTGTGATATTTTCCTTAAAAATAATTCTGTCAGAGATTGTAAAGTCATCTTTGTCTGATTATCAGTGTTTTATCCTTTGGATGTGGGTGTACATGTACCACAACAGATGTGTGGAGTTGGAGAACGACTTTAGGGAGTCAGTTTTCTGTTTTCAGCATGTGGGCCCTGGGGTTAAACAGGTTGCCAGGCTTGGTGACAGATGCTCTGCTTGCTGAGCCATCTTGCTGGCCCAGGGCATCACAGTTAAACTGTTTTCTTATTCCATGAAGTTATCTCGGTATCTTCAGTCCCTGCCCTCTGCTTGGAACTGTTCCTCCTTTTCCTCCTGTGTGCCTTTAAGGGGGTTTTGTTTTTTAGTCTGCAGGAGTGGATAGTTTCACCACGGTGTGTGTGTCTGGATCCTGCTTCAGTTTCATTCTGAAGATCATGTCTTTCATCAGTTCCGGAAAACAATTGTTATCCTTTTGAACATTATCTTTCTTACTGCTTTCTCTTCTTG
Organism: Peromyscus eremicus; assembly: GCF_949786415.1. Taxonomy (NCBI): domain Eukaryota; kingdom Metazoa; phylum Chordata; class Mammalia; order Rodentia; family Cricetidae; genus Peromyscus; species Peromyscus eremicus. The sequence continues at coordinate 50,654,792 of NC_081429.1, read as the reverse complement.
AATTTACATTTCATGCACATTGTAACAACTGTCTCATTAGCTTCCCTCTTCCACTTCTTAAGTTCCATTTGTATTTTTATTTCATGTTTGTGTTATCTGGTTGAGTCATTTTTTTACATCTCTCAGTTCACTAATCCATTCTGTTAATCCTTCCCCCTTGTTTTGATTTTTGGTGTTTGTTTTCAGACAGGAGCTTACTATATAGTCTCTGCTGGCCTAGAACTTGGTGCGTTGCAGTCCAGTCTGGCCTTAAACTCCTGCCTTAGCCCACCAGGTGCTGGGATTAAAGGCTTGTGCCATCACTTCTAGCCCACGAATTCTTTTAAATTTCATTTAACATTTACTGTATATGTTGGGTTTTATTTTTACTTTTGTTTTTATTTATGTAGTAGGAACAGGATCAAAACCCAGGGCCTCATATATGCTAGGGATGTGCTTTATTTACTACTGAACTATATGTCCAACATAGAAATCCTTTTAAAATTATTTATTACTGATATATATATATATATAATATATAGTATGATAGGTATGTATAGGCACACACATGTCACAGCTTTTGTGTGTGTGTAGGTCCAAAGACAACTTTGTAGAGTTGATTCTTTGCTTCCATATGTATGTGGTTTCTGGGAATTGACTCAGGTCATCAGGCTTTATTGGCAGGTGCCTTTAGCGATTAAACCATTTCACTGTTAGGTAGCTGTCTGCTCATCCCGCTCCAGTTGAGGACTTTTGCAGTGCACTTTTTAAGGGTCTTCATCCACACTTGTCTTCTGAGAGTTAGACTTAGTGTATGTGTAGCTAGCTGTTAAAGAGGAATACTAGACTGAGGGAGAAAGTTCTGAACTAACAGCATTTACTTATTTCAGAACACACTGTGTAAATGAAATTATAGTATATAGCCATTTGGAATCAACTGTGAGTTGTGTTATCAATACCTTGTTCTATAAAGTGTAACATTCAGTTTCTTCTTTTCCTCCTGAACTTTTTTTTTTTTAAATAAACACTTTTGCTTTATACCTAGGTGACAAAACACGGCCACCTTCCTCAAGCCCCTCCAGCATTATCCGGCGCACTTCCTCGCTGGATACACTTGCAGCTCCATACCTTGCTGGGCACTGGCCCCGAGACAGTCGTGGGCAAGCTGCGCCCTGCATGAGGGACAAAGCCACACAGGTAGTTTCTCTTCCCTGCTACTCGGGAGCATTTAGTGCACGTCAGAATCTCCTCAGAAGCGTTCCCTGCCTCGCTTCCAGACACTCTGCTGAACTGTGTGGGATGTACATTTCAGAAAGTTCTCAAAAGTAATTCCTATACAGATAGACAATTGTGGGTGTACTTTCCCCCACTTACTGCTTAGAAGTTGGAATTTGGACTTGAAAATTTCTAATAGTAGGGTTTCTCTGCATACCATTTAGCATTTTTGTGTCAGAAAAAACCTCCATGTATTGGTAAACTACATTATATTGCAGATACTCTTTTTTTTTTTTTTTAGGTGTGTGTCTGTGTATCTGTGTCTGCATGCTTATGCCATAGCGTGTGTATGGACAAGAGAGCACAGCTTTGTGGAGTCAGTTCCCTTTCCGTCTTTCCGTGAACTCTGGGGAGGAAACACAGGTCGTCGTTGTCAGCAGTGCACCTTTATAAGCCCCTTCACTGGCCCCATTGCTAATAGACCCCATAAATGTAAACATCTCAAAAATGGAAGTCTGAAAAGCCAAGTTTCCTGCTTTTACATTTATAAAACTGATTAATTAAAGGAATCTTAGAAAGTCATTCATATAATGATTCATAAATTTATAGTTAAAGAATTGAAGTCCAGTATTGTACGGCCATTTCATGATTTCATGCTAGTTTAGAGTTTCTTTTTATAATATTACCACATTGTAATTAATTAAATATTTGCATAATCCTGTATTCATTGCTTTTCATACTTAGTAGACAGTGAATCCTGGTAAGGTAAAGCTGTGTCTGGCTTACGGTTTCTGTTTTCACTTACCTGGCATAGTAAGTGCTCAAGGAGCGTTTGCAAAACAGTAGATCAGCAGCACAGCCCCAGAACCAAAGTCAGAAAACTGGTGGTGGCGAATGCCTTGATCCCAGCACTAGGGGGCAGAGGCAGGCGGATCTCTGTGAGTTCGAAGCCAGCCTGGGCTACAGAGCGAGATCCAGAACAGACTCCAAAACTACACAGAGAAACCCTGTCTCGAAAAACAAAAACAAAACAAACAAACAAAAAAAAAGACAAGGAAACAAACAAAGCTGGTAGTGGTGGCACATGCTTGTAATACCAGTGCCGAGGAGGCAGAGACAGGCGGATCCCTGGCGCTTGCTGGCTAGCCAGTGTTGCCTATTTGGTGAGTCTCAAGCCAGTAGGAGACTGTCTCTAAAATAAGACGAATGGCTCCTGAGGAATTTTTAGTTGAGATTGTCTGCTCTTGCTTCCATACACATGTCCACCCTTCCGTGTGAGAACATAGAGATGCACACACATGCACAGAGGTGTACATTTGACACATCTGCAGGGCAAATTACCAGAAAAGTTGAATTGTTAAGCTGTATGTGACTTGTAACTGACACTAGCTGCCTAAAGCTTTCTGAAAAGACTGTCCTAATTTATACCTTCACCAACAATGTAGGAATATTTATGTTATCAACTTTTCACAGTCATAGTTAAGTTTAAACTTGATTTCTCTTAATTTTTCATGAGGTTGAACATATTTTCTTGTGTCCAGAATTCACTTATATTTGTATTTTCTGAAACTTAAGTTCCAAATTTGGTATAACCATCAAAAATTAATGTTTTTGAGGTTGTTCTCTACACATGTTCTAAGCAAGAGTAAACAGTATCAGGTTGAGGTTATGGGCTTTGGAGTCAAGTTTATTTCTGCTTCCTAGCCTTTAGAACCTAGGTACCTTATATAACCTCTCATTGTCATAGTTTGTTTATCTTCAAGATTTATAGAATGTTTAATAGTGCCTAGTAAAAGCACAAGAATCTACTTTTTTTTTTTTTTTCTTTCCTTGAGACAGGTCTCTCTCTCTATGTAGCCCGGTCTGTCCTGGATCTCACTCTGTAGACCAGACTGGCCTTAAACTCACAGAGATCCACCTGCCTCTGCCTCCCAAGTGCTGGGATTAAAGGCTTGTGCTATGACACCCAGCCTAAGAACACAGGAATACTAATAATTACTAATTACTACTGCCATGCTTCTCTATACTCTGCTCTGTTAGCAGTCTACTTATAGATTTGTAAAGATAAGACTGAACTTACAGTAATGGAAATGAAAGAGAGGTTAAAGTATCTATTATAATTAACTAGTGCTGAGAGACTTTGGGTAGTTTGTGGTATTTGAAATATTCTGGAGAAGTGGCCAGTGGTTAAGAGCTCTGTTCTTGCACCCACATGGTGACTCACAATCACAAGGTGCACATACATACATGCAGGCAAAACACTTATATACATAAAACAATAAACTCTTAAAAAATTAAAATACGCTGTAATAATACTTCTAATTTTTATGTAGCATACATTATTTAATAGAAAAAAAGTCTGATGCAATATTGTTAAATACTTGTTAAAATAACTGTTTTTTCCTCTACAATAGACCGAGAGTGCGTGGGCCGAAGAATATGCTGAAAAGAAGAAAGGGTCTCATAAGCGCTCAGCATCCTGGGGCAGCACAGAACAGCTTAAAGAGGTCGGTCAGCAAAGTGCTCTGTTGGCTAGTTCCTTAAAAGTCATGGACTGAAAAGATTTTCCATTTTCCTGGCACAGGGAAGGTATTATGTGTGTATGCGTGTGTGTAGAGGGTGTGTGTGTGTGTGTCTGTGCATGAACATATGGAGACCAGAGGTCCATGTCAGGTGTCGGCTAGTTTCACTCTCTACCTTTTTGAGATAATGTCTCTACTGAACCTCTCACTGTTTTGGTTGTACTGAGTGGCCAGTGCACCCCATCTGCCTTCTTCACACCTCCTGTTAATCCTATTGAATGAGAGTGAAGACTGTCACCCAGATTCTTTGGTCAGTTTAAACAAGCTTTATTTTCTGTCAGACAGGGCTATCTCCCCAAAGCAGGGTTTGAAAATACAGCATTGAACATAGGAAAAAGTGGGGCTTACATTGCCCCCTCCAAAACTGTAAGGCCTAGGGAGTTTTCATGGGTTGGGGATTTCCAGAGGAATTTCAGAATTATTTGCAGAACATATCTTATCAGGGTGTATTCAAGGTGTGAGTCAAACTCCATAGTTCCAGAGACAGGTTAGAGCATTTGGAATTTTGCAGCAAACTGCTGTGGATATCGCTCTGTATGCTGTGAATGTGTTGCTCTGATTTGGTTGATAAATAAAACACTGATTGGCCAGTAGCCAGGAAGTATAGTATAGGTGGGACAAAGACAGAGGAAAGTTCTGGGAACAGGAAGGCTGAGTCAGGAGTTGCCAGCCAGACACAGAGGAAGCAAGATGTAAAGGTACCAGTAAGCCACAAGCCATGTGGCAACTTACAGATGAATAGAAATGGGTTAATTTAAGATATAAAAACTAGATAGCTAGAAGCCTGCCACGGCCATACAGTTTATAAGTAATATAAGTCCCTGTGTGTTTACTTGGGTCTGAGCCGCTGCAGGAGCCAGTTGGACACAGAACTCCAGCTACAGCAAACAGAAATGAACTTGTTCTGACCTTATAACAAAATGACTTCCATCCTTAAGTTGGAGTTAGGCTAGTCCTTCATTCCCACCTCGTCTTAGTATCCCTTTGACATCCTTGATAGGGAACAGTCATTTATATCTGTTGTAGGAGCTGATAATGCCAGCAGAGGGCAAGTATCTGAGCGTTTTTTATTTGGTGAGAGACAAAATTTGTATTGTGACTAGCTTTTCTCTAATTATGTGTGATTGGTTAGCATAGAAAGTATAAATTTTTCTTAAAGCCATCTCTTTGTTTTATAAAGAGCAGGTTGAGTGCCTTATCATATTACAGAACTATTTTAGCTAATGATCTGCCTGTTGATAGATCTTGGCCTGTTTGGTTTTAACAGGTGCCTTTCTGAAAATGAAGGAGCTGGGTTTGTTACTAGGCTATATATAAATATAAATATTATATTTATATATATTTTCATTCCCCGTTGTCAGGGAGTTTCCTTTGGATTTAACATTCCAGCCTTTGTTGAGGATAAGGGGCAGTGTATTCTCTTCTGCAACTATTTCCTGCTGAAATTAGGGTGTCATAGTCAGGGCCCAGGGAGACCAGAATATTAATTAAAGGCTGGGAGGGGATTCAGGCAATGAGATATTTATTTCATCAGAAGCATCTGGTTTGTTGACCCAGCAGAAGAGACAGGAAACAGTCATGTTGGCTGGACTGGTTCATATCAGTTTTCAGCAAGTCTAGGGCTTTCTGGTTCTGCAGGACTACTAGGGGCTGGCATGGTGTAAATCACCTTTGGAGCAGTTTGTAGTCTGCAGCTGATTTCTAGATGGTGTCTACCAGCCAGGTGGAACCCTGCTGACACAGATGCAGACTAGGGACAGACATTAAAGTAAAGGACCTTAAAGGAAACTTTTCCATTGGAGCTTCAAGGCCCATAGTCCTGGTAGTTGAGGGAGGGGAGGAGTCCCAAGACCATGGGAGAGAGAGCGATTCCACCCTCAGGAATAGGCAGGTGGGAAACTTAGGCTGTTGATTGACAGGTTTACTTATCTGGAGTCGGTTTGACCTGTGAGAGATAGATCCAAGTCTTGTGACTTCCACTTCCTGAAGCTTACTAGTTTGATATATTAGTATTACCATTGTTTGCAGTCTGTACTGAAATCCTCATTGTAGAAAAAGCAGCTAACAGGTGTCTGTAAAACAGCTGGAGTAGACTCAAGTTTTTGAGTCATAGAAACTATGGCTTAGGATTAAAAAGCATGAACATTCTTTATTGTCCAGAGGGCTGGATATAGATTGGACAGAGATGTTTTTAGCATCTTCAAGTCTATATTTAAGAGACTACCAAAGGAAATTTAAAATCTTGAGCTTGTGATTGATAATAGTAGTCGGTGCTTACCAACTTACCAGAACTCTTGATCAATGTTAACTCTGAACCTTTGAAATCTTAGTAAAATAATAGTATAGAGTAACTGGTATTTATATCCTAAATTATTTTCTTAGATTTTTGTAATTTATTTAAAAGATTTTATATCCTCAGATCTTTATAACTTGTATTTATTTTAGAATATTTTCTTAGACTCTCAGAACTTATAAAAATTTAAAATAGTTTTTAAGTAGTTGTTTACCTTGAGATATAAGTAGTTTACCATGAGATATAAGTAGTTGATTATTGAGAGCAGTCATTGAAAAGCAAGTTCCTTTAAATAGTAAAAGTTGTTGGGCAGTGGTGGCACATGCCTTTAATCCCAGCACTCAGGATGCAGAGGCAGATGGCCAGCCTGATCTACAGAGCAAGTTCTAGGAGAGCCGAGGCTATACAGAGAAACCGTGTCTTGATAAAACAAAACAAAAAATTATAGACTTACTGGCTACCTGGATGGTTACCCCGATAGTCTCCAAGAATAGTGTCGTTGGGGATGGAGGTCAGTTTTTGACTGTCATGCAGGACAGCATTGCAAAGGTCTGAGAGGTGTTCCTGCAGAGAAGGGACTTGGGACAGTTGACCCTACGTTGACTTAGGTGTAGTAGGGCCATCAGCCCAACAGTGTCTGCAGCGTGTGCAGTGCCTGGGCACAGGCCAGGCACAGGCCAGTATTTCCCAGTGGTAACTGTCACCACAATCCAGGGCTGTGCCCATTGGCTTCTTTGGAGACCTTAGGGTCGCTGCTGGGAGCTGGCATCTCTGTCTATCATAGGAAGGCTTTTTTTTTTTTTTTTGTTAAATTAAACATTTTAAATGCTGCATTCAGTAGATCTCTGCAAAGTTTTGAGGGCCATCTGTTCAGTATACCTGATTTAAATGAACTATTGTTTTTAGTTACTTGCTTTAGACTTAACCCTGAAAACATACATAGGAGGCTAAACAAATCTTATTCCTGTAAATAAATTCCATTTGTACCCAGCATGACTATAAGCATGTTCTGAACATATTAAAGAATTTGGTTATTTATTACTATTTTTTTTAATTTTTTTGTTTTTCGAGACAGAGTTTCTCTGTGTAACAGTTCTGGCTGTCCTGGAACTCACTTTGTAGACCAGGCTAGCCTTGAACTAACAGATCCACCTGGCTCTGCCTCCCGAGTGCTGGGATTAAAGTCGTGTGCCACCACCGCCCATCTCGAATTTGGTCATTTAAAGGTGACTATCAACCCATGTTTTAATTATTTTTTAACAGTCTGTAACAAGTTAATAGCTTTTATAAGATTGGGATTCAAACTTAATTTTAAATTGATTAGCATTCTCATTGTAGTATTAGTTCTTGGAAACATTGAACTTGTAGGGGTTTTAGACAGGGTGTGCTGCAGGCCCAGTACAATTTAACAGGAAATGGTAACCATCGGTACTTCGTCTGTGTCCAGCAGTGAGGACCAGTGCTTAGCTTTTATACAGTTTCCCTCCAATAACCAGCACCTGCATACAGAGTCTCTGGGCCTTCGTCCTCTCAGGTAGGCCTGCAGGGCCGGCAGCAGCCTTGTCACATCACCAAAGGCAGCGTCTTGGCTCTAGAGCTCCCCGGGGACCAGCACTTCCGGAATCTCCTTTCCCTCTGTTTCTATTTTCTGTCTTTTATCCATCGTCTTCCTACTGTTGTGCTGTGGAGCCCTTTTTAGCCATTTTCATCTAGAACCTTAGTTAAGAACCCGCTGCTATGAGGACCTTTTAAGATTTTCATTGGCTCTTCAGGTGATGAAAATCACATTCATATTTGTAGATCTCTAAGGCTACCTAGAAATCATTTCATGTTACAATATGACAATGTCTGTCAGCAAAAGCCCTTTTTTGGGAGGAGGGGGCTCATAAATATAACAAAGAAGTACCCCGCAGGGCAGAGGGAGAAGCTTGCTGGGCACAGTGACAGACTTCAGTTGGCTTGTGTGCTTTCCTTAAGACAGAAGGAAACTGTCTTAAGTTTTTGTGTTTATAGTTGTGGCCCTGACTCTTTAGCTTTTTATCTTTCATGTACAGTAACAGATTTGTGTCTGTCTTTGTCCAAGACCCTGGCCATAACCTATCTCATGACATTAAACCTCTGCTGTTGCTTCTAAGACCCAACAGGGGTGCTGGTCCACTAGTGACTGTCAGGCCAGAGAGGCCAGCAGCCCTGAGCAGGAGGGTAGACTCAGCCTAGGCTGACTCTTTTCCATGAGACAGTTTCTTTTATCTCTTACTTGGGTTTGCTTTGGCGGCATTTTGTCTTGACTTTCTTAAAATGATTTTTTTTTTTTGGGTGTGGGGGGGAGCTGAGTATCGAACCCAGGGCCTTGTGCTTGCTAGGCAAGTGCTCTACCACTGAGCTAAATCCCCAACCCCATTAAAATGATTTTTTTTAAGTCTTAGTTCTCTAAGTGTAAACTAGAATTAGCAAAATTATTAGAATTTTTGCGTATAGTAAATGGCAGCATCTCTGGTTTGATAAATGCAGACAATGAATTTGAGGACCTTTTTTTTTTTTTTTTCCTTGGTTTTTCGAGACAGGGTTTCTCTGTGTAGCTTTGCGCCTTTCCTGGAACTCACTTGGTAGCCCAGGCTGGCCTCGAACTCACAGAGATCCGCCTGGCTCTGCCTCCCGAGTGCTGGGATTAAAGGCGTGCGCCACCACCGCCCGGCGAATTTGAGGACATTTAAAGATAATCACTTGGTTCAGTCTTTGACATTTGAGATAAAGTTGACACCCAGAAGACCTATTATTCAGTTTCTTTTTAAGAGCAAGTAGTTATTGACCGTTATCCAAGTTATACACCCATGTGTAGATTTTTAACTATCAACCCTTGTTAAATAAGTTTTAAGTTATTTGTTACACTTTATAAATCTTGAGATACAGAAAGTGCATGTAATAGTTTTGTAAATCTTGAGATGACGTATCTTTCAGCAGAAGTCTTAGGGAGTCAGTGGGGTCAGTAATCCTTTTCTTTCCAGCTGTTTTGATTTGCTCTCTTTCTTGTCCTAACACCAAGTGGCTCACCTGGCATAGGACAGATGGGAAACTTTTAAAAGAGAAGCAGGAGCCATAACCCAATTCGTAGCTAGCTTTTCATGAAGCAGAACAGCATAAAACGATATTTCAGTATTATCATATCATATCTGAATCCCTGCTAAATTGAATTCAGTGACCAGGGGGAGGGGCCAGAGCAGCCTGAGAGCAGAGAAGACAGCCGTGGCAAGTAGCCAAAGCCGAGCAGCACTGCTCAGTCTCCCTGCCCACCCGCTTCGGGGTCGTGTGGTTCTTATGCACAGCTGGGGTCTAGGAAGCAGGAGGGAGGGCAGTGGAGGAGGGTTCACTTCCGGGAGTCTGTGGAGGAACTGCCAGCGGCAGAGCGGATCTTGGAGCCTGCCCCTGCTGCCTGCCTGTCCGTGTCCAGCTCCCTGCCCAGGCCACCTAGCCCTTGCTGTCTGACCGTAAAATATAAATACTTAATAGGAAATGTGTGCTATTAATCTGAGGATGCAAGGCTTGTGCTAAATAGAGTCTGTATGCACTAGAAATATATAAGGACATCAGATTTATAAAATTAATATGATTAAGAAACTGATGTTTTTCTGCATATGATAGTGCTTTTGAGATTTAGTAACAGCATAGCCAACTTTTTCTTTTTATCTTTTTTTTTTCCCCCTTGTTTTTGGTTTTTTGAGACAGGATTTCTCTATGTAGCCGTGGCTGTCCTGGATCTCGCTCTGTAGACTAGTCTGGCCTCAGACTCACAGAGGTCTGCCTTCGTCTGCCTCCCAAGTGCTAGGATTAAAGGTGTGAGCCACCACTGTCTGGCTTCAGCATAACCAACTTGATTACAGATGGCTCTGTGTTGTGATTACTGTTTTCTGTGTCTGTAATTAATGGCATTGCATTTCACCCATAATAGGAGTAAATGAGAAAAATGCAGTCAAAGGATAATGGTGAGACAGCCATTGATCTGTATTTGTAGCCGGGCGTGCGGCACACGCGTGTAGTTCCAGCACTTGGGAGTTGGAAGCAGGAGGATGAAGACTTGAAGGCCAGCCTTAGTGTGGTGGTTTGAGGTGTCTCCCTTAGTCTCAGGCCTTCGAATGCCTGGTCTCCGTTGATGACACAGTTGCGGGGTAGGTCGAGGAGCTGTGGCCTTGCTGGAGAAAGTATGTCACTGGGAACGGGCTTTGAGGCTTCAAGGACATGTGCCATTCCCACTTTGCTCTCTGCTTCAAGCTTGTAATAAAGATGGAAGCTCTCAGCCTCTTGTTTCTGTCACTGTGCTTTGCTGTACCATCATGGAGCCTTATCCCTCTAGAACTAACTGCAAACCCAAGTAAACTCCTTCCTGTATTGCCTTGGTCATGGTACTTCATCACAGCAGTGCAAAAGCAGTTAATGCACTTGGCTGATGAGATCCTGGCTGAGAAAACGGCAAACTGTATTCTCTACTTAAAGATTTTATCTTAAGTGTATTACGTGGCTTGGTCTTCTAGTTTCCTTCCTGTTGCTCTGATAAACACTTTGGCCAGAAACAATTTGATTAAAAATAAAGGTTTTCTGGGCTTAAGGTGAGAGACAAGGAGGGGAGGGAGAAGAAGAATATGGACACAGGAGCAGCCTCGTCATATTTCATCAGAACATAGAAAGCAGAGAGAGAATAGAAAGTGGAGTAAGCCTATAAAAGCTCAAAGCCTGCCCCTGGTGATGCACTTCCTCTAAGAAGGCTCACCTCCAAATGGTTCCATTACCTCCTCACACGGCACCACCAGCTTGGGACCAGGTGTTCAGACACATAAGCTATGGAGGATGTTTCTCATTGAAACAAACACACTTGGCTTGATTTGTAAATGTCACTTAATTTTTGTATTTGTAAAAATAGTGAAGCTCGTCAGGTGATGGTGCATTCCTTTAATCCCAGCAGTCGGGGTGGAGGCCAGTGGACCTCTGTGAGTTTGAGGCCAGCCTGGTCTGTAGGACAGGGCTTGGTCTATAGGATAGCCAGGACTGTTACACAGAGAAATGCTATCTCAGAAAACAAAACAAAAATTTTTGAAGCTCAGTACAGAAATCGAAATAAAAATTGATTAATGGTAAAGGCAACCAGAGAGTAGGTTGTTTCTAAGCACAGTTTAGTGCTGAAAAGTGGTGAGTGCTTAAGAAGCTTCAAGATTAAATACCGTGTCGAGTAGACTTCTGTTTCTCCTTAGAAGAAATCATACATACATGTGTGAATATGTATATAAAAATATTGTTCAACTAGATTTTGTAATATGGTTTAAAATTTCAAAGTATTAAGGGTGAATTTTATTGGTTCTTATTAAACAAGAATGTGTTTTTTAGCGTGGAAAACACTCTGGTTCTTCCTGTTTTTCCTTTTTTCAGATTGCAAAATTACGCCAGCAGTTGCAGAGAAGCAAACACAGCAGTCGTCATCATCGAGATAAAGAAAGACAGTCTCCATTCCATGGCAACCATGCAGCTATTAACCAGAGCCAGGTAAGAAAAGAAACTGCCTTTCTTGTAGGTGGTTTCTAATTGTTCAGGGCACAATGTCCAAAACCATGTTTGAAACAATGGTTTCAGTACTAAGTCACAGCTTTCCCATTTCCCAGATTTACAAAATAGTATTTCATCTAGGAGACATACCCAGTTACACATTTCTTAAAAAGTGTCTTTATTTATTTACTTTGGGACTTTTTTCTCCTCCAGACGGGGTTTCTTTACACAGTCCCAGCTGTCCTGGAACTCACTATGTAGACCAGGCTGGCCTCGAACTTAAAGAGATCACTTGCCTCTTTCCTGAGTGCTGGGATTAAAGGTGTGTGCCATGCTCAGCTCCAGTTACACATTTTCATTTAGTCCACTTTGCTGAAGCGGGATGCTGAAGCGTGGCATTGAACAGACCTTTATCCTTTCTAAGTTTCAGTTACATCATCTGAAAACTGGGAGTAATAATTCCTGTCTCAGTGTCTTCTGGGAGGGGCAACTAACTGGTTTAATCCTATGGAGGAGTAAGTGGCTCACACATAGAGCTTTTCTCTGGATTTAGATGGCTAGATAGAGTTCTTGGTATAAAGAGAGCAAGTTTATCCACGTCCTGTGATTGAAAGTTTTGGGAATCCAGGAACCTGCATTCGGTTTTCTGTCAGAGCAGTAGGGCAGTGATCCTGGAAGGTGGAAGGAAACTGGAAGGCTAATTCTGTGACTCTCAGATCATACTTAAGACTCGATTAGCTGGTGGAAGCAAACTACCCTACCACCTGTTTGTAAGTCAAGTTTTTTTTGTTTTTTTTTTGGTTTTTTGAGACAGGGTTTCTCTGTGTAGCTTTTGCGTCTTTCCTGGAACTCACTTGGTAGCCCAGGCTGGTCTCAAACTCATAGAGATCCACCTGGCTCTGCCTCCCAAGTGCTGGGATTAAAGGTGTGTGCCACCACCGCCCGGCTGTAAGTCAAGTTTTACAAGATGTAGGCCATCTTGTTCTTTATGTATTGTCGTTGGCTCCATTCTTAGTACAACAGTACCATTGAGTAGTTGTGGTAGAGAACGAGTTCCAGGACAAGAACCAAAACTACACAGAGAAACTATGTCTCCAAAAACAGAAAAAAAAACCAAAACAAAACAATTCCTTTTTTGAGTTGATATTTTCATGATTGTTAATATGTGTAGGTTGTATGCAATAGAAAATATGAGTAGAGGAATAGTTTTTAAAGTAACTTGAGTGTTGTAAGTTTGTAGTTTGGTTTTAGTTTCTAGTAGTTTTTCCCCAAGTATAAGATTGTACTTAAAAAATATGATTGGAGGTATGGCTTAGAGTGTACTGCTCTTGCAGAGGAGCACCCAACTTGTAACTCCAGCTCTAGAGAATCTAATTCTTACAGTCTTCCTAGGCATCTATATTCACATGCATGTACTTGTACACCAACACACACAAATAATTAAATATAAAATCTTAAAAAATAGAAATATGATTGGATGCTTATGTTAAAACACACAAACAATTTTGTTTTTGAGAAATTGAAATGTTAACTGTCAACAAAGAGATATAAAATTTAATATATAATAAAATACAATAACTGTCAACATTGGAATATTAACGGAAAATTACCATTTTTACATTCAAAGGACTGGAGACTCATGATTTTACAGATGAGTTTTCCATCCTCGTCCTTTCTAATTCATCCATAATAACTCTATTAATTTCTTTAAAAGTAAGGCTGCTTTGTATTCCTCATCATATTTTCTTTCAAGGTCAATTTAAGGTTAAGATTGAATTTTATCAAGTTAAATGATGCATTATAGGAGTTGATCAGGTTTTGAAATGATTTTTGAATACCATTTTATTAATGTGAGAAAATTTTAGCTGGGTGTACTGACAGAAGCCTGTAATCTCAGTATTTGGGGAGGCTGAGACAGTTATATGTAGCAAGAGTTTCTCCCAAAAACAAGCATAAATGTACCAGACATAGTGGTACACACCATTAGTCCTGGCATTCTTGAGGCAGAGGCAAGAGGATCTCTGAGTTCAAGGTCAGCTTGGTCTACAGACTGAGTTCTAGGACAGCCAGGACTAAATTACATTTCTTTATTTTTATTGTTTTTTTTTTTTTTTTTTTTTTTTTTTTTTTTTTTTTCCCGAGACAGGGTTTCTCTTTGTAGCTTTAGAGCCTGTCCTGGAATTCGCTCTGTAGACCAGGCTGGCCTTGAACTCACAGAGATCTACCTGCCTCTGCCTCTGCCTCCCGAGTGCTGGTATTAAAGGTATGCACCACCACTGCCAAGCTGAATCAGACTTCTTTTCCTGCTATTGTGTGATATTTTGATTGCATTCTGACAATATATTTTGTTTTGAATCAGAGGGTAGAGTTAGCCCTAGCTGACCAAAATTAACCAAAGATGTTTTGAAGGACTCAGGAAGTAGTAAGGCGGGCTTAGAGAAGATCTCAGCCCTTTGGAGGAAGGAACGAAAGGGGTAGGAAGTCACTGGTGGCTGCTCCGCTGCTTCTCTGACCTTTCAGGTTCTTACCCTGATATCTGCTTCCTGATTTTTTTTTTTTAAATTAATAAAGGATAGTTAGATAAACACATCACCTGGCATCCAGTTCGGGGCACAAGAAAGCGTGAGATAACCGCTCACCCCGGCTTTGCAGCCAGTGCAGCCTCAGCCCCAGCTGCCAGAGTCAGCTGGCGTTTCTTCCCTTGCCCCACGCCCTTTGAGTGAGCCTGGGATTTTTCTGTTGAAGCCTCTCTACAACAGCTCCAGCTGCCACCCACACTCCACAGGCGCCTAGACTCCAGAGGCCACCACAGTTAGCGGTCCACCACCAGCCAGCTCTACGCTCTCACTTCCCACCCATCACACATGCTTCCTCCACAGGTTCCATGCTTTCCAGACCTCTGGCTCCTTGGCTCTTTTCCCCGTGGGCTGTGGGCTTCCCCTGGTCCCCTCCTCAGGCTGCTGCCAATAGGTCAACCACTTTGACACCAGCATGGACTTCTGTTGTTGCAGCCGCCACACTCTCTCAGCTCACAGCTGTGCGGGGGCAGCTGCCCTCAGCCAGGCTGTGCACCGTCCATGTTCTCTGCCCAGCTGTGCTGTGAGCGGCAGCCAGCCCCACACTTCACTGTCATCGTCAGCAGATCTGGGGAGACAACTGAGACTTCTTAAAGAGGGTATTAGTTTAAAAAAAAAGAAAAGGAAGGGGTTTCCCATGTTAGAAATGGGAAATGTTATGATGCACATTGTTAGGTCCCTGTATAGTTGCATAATGGATGGTTTGAAAATAGAACAATTAAGTGAAGAGGTAATTAACTTTGCTGGGATTGACATAATGTCAATTATCATTTTGGTAATTCTTGTTTTATTCCCTAAAAAAGTTGTTTGATAACAGTGCCAAATACGAAGCATTGACTGATGAGGTGAAATCCTTAGGAAGACAGACTAATGGAGCTAAGAAAAACACTCACCCAGAGACAGAGGAGTTGAGAGCAGAAGTTAGCACACCATCGCATTATGAAGCCTAGAGGAGCAGCCCAAGGTTATTAGAAGACCAACCTTAGTTTATCCAGTTACCATTCAAGAACGGCCTCCAGATGATAGGAACCCCAAGGCTATTCAGAAGTTAACTGGGATCCTATAGAAATGTTAGATTTGAAGGGATTTAAAGAAGCAATAGTTCATATGGTATGCATTCACCTTTTGTGAGGCAGATGTTAAATTCATGGGCTACTTGGAACAGAATTATTCCACGAGACTGGAAAGATTTAGTTACAGCAGTAATGGAAGCTGAATTGCTAACTGGTCTTATTAATAGAAAACCCAGAGTCATATATTGGGGTGAAAGCTGAAAGATCAGAGGGATAGAGCAAGTCAGCCACAAGTACTTACCACTAGGAAATCTTCAGCCCCAGAGAGCTTCTTGGATACTCACACTTTATATACCTTTCAGTGCCCTGCCATCTTACTTCCTCTCTCCACGCAACTACCTCACTTCCTCTTTCCGCCTAGCTCTGTCACTTCCTATCTGTCTATACAGACCTCCAGACCTCTACAGTTAACTAGCACTGGGATTAAAAGTGTTTGCCACCATGCCTGGCTCTGTTCCCAGTGTGGCCTTGAACTTACAGAGATCTGGATGAATCTGCCTCCCGAATGTTAGGAGGTAGTAGCAGTGCTACCACTACCTGACCTCTATGTTTAATATAGTGGCTGGCTTTGTCCTCTGATCCCCAGGCAAGCTTTGTTAGAGCACAAATAAAATATCACCACACTGCTCCTCAGTTACAGTGGAGAACCTGGTGGAGAGGGGAAGCTAGGGGCCATCAAACAGCAAGGCAGGTTAGAGGTTATGAGATTTCCCAAGATCAAATCCTTTGTGGGGGCCATTATGATGATATGGAAAGACATGTTATATTTGATGATCACACCTTGGCCCTATGCCATACAGCAGCTTTGAATGCTTGGGACAAGATTGAAGATTCCGGAAAGAGGACTGACTCCTTCACTAAAATTATACAAGATGCAAAAGAAGTCTTCACTGATATTTTTTTTTTCACAAAGATTGACTTCAGCTGCAAAAAGAATTATACCAGATCCAGAAGTTAGATGAATATTAATTGAACCTTTAGCTTTTGAAAATGCTAATTCAGAATGTAAAAGAGTGATCAGGCCTTTAAAGGCAAGATCAGCACCCATAGATGAATAGATTAAAAATACAGATGATATTGGATCTTATACTTATGATACTTGGATAGAAGTGACTTCTATAAATTTTAAGAAAAATCAGAGGGTTAGATGTTTTAATTGGAGTAAACCAGGTCATCTGAAAAGGGATTGTAGGCAGGGCGTTCCTAGGAACAATGTTTTTTTCTGGAGAGAATCCAGACAGAAGGCCCCAGCCTTCTGGAGTATGCAGAAGGTATGGCAAAGGCTAACAGTGGACTAATGAATGCAGGTCAACACAGGACAGACAAGGTAACCCTCTGCCATTGGGAAACGCCGTAGGGGCCTCTCACAGGCCCCTGAATCAAATGGTTCAGTCACTCCCTGTCAGCACTGGGGAAGCTCCTCACAGAGCAGTTAAAGACTTGATGCCTGTGATAGAAGACCACACTGCTCCGGATGGCTGAGCAGCCTTAGAAGATGAAACAAAAATTTCAGGAGAAACTATAAAGCAAATATTTTGGCAAACTTCTATAAATGATCAAGACCAAAGTTAATAATATGAATAAATGGCATTGTAATTGAGGGTTTGGTAGACACAGGGACAGATGTAACAATAATTGCACCAAAATTTTGGCATCCAAATTGGCCTCTTCAGGAAGTAAATGTTCACCTTTTAGGGATTGGAACTTTATCTCAGGTAAAACAAAGCTCAAGAGCTGGATGGTGGTGGCGCACACCTTTAATCCCAGCACTCGGGAGGCAGAGCCAGGTGGATCTCTGTGAGGTCTATAAAGCGAGATCCAGGACAGGCACCAAAACCACACTTGAAAAACACCACCAAAAAAAACCAAACAAACAAACAAAAAAAACAAGCGCAAGATGGATCAAATGTATAGGGCTGGAAGGACAGAGAGGAACATTAAAGCCATATGTGGCTAACACAGCAGTGAATTTATGGGGATGTGATTTGTTACAGCAGTGGAATACTCAGATTAACATTCCTCCAATCTCAGAAACAAACAGTTTGTTTTTTGAGAAAAATGCTAAAAGGTGTTATAAATAGCAGTCACCAATGTAGCTAGAGTTTTCCTGCCTGGCCCACTGTCAGGAAAATCTCTCTCACCTGCCAGTCCCACAGCCGCTCAGACCCAACCAAGTAAACACAGAGACTTATATTGGTTACAAACTGTATGGCCGTGGCAGGCTTCTTGCTAACTGTTCTTACAGCTTAAATTGATCCATTTCTATCAATCTATACCTTGCCAGTGGCTCGTGGCTTACCAGCATCTTCACATGCTGTTTGTCATCGTGGTGGCTGGCAGTGTCTCTGACTCAGCCTTCCACTTCCCAGCTTTATTCTCCTCCTTGTCCCGCCTATACTTCCTGCCTGGCCACTGGCCAATCAGTGATTTATTTACTGACCAATCAGCAACACACTTGACATACAGGCCATCCCACAGCACACCAACCCTTCAGGTCATACACAAACAGGGCACAACAGCTGCTCATCGTTCAAAGGCACCACAGCCCTGCCTTTAAAATGGTTAACTGACAGACCTGTTGATAAATTGTTGCTGCTAAGGAGGTAATATTAGGAAAATCTGTTAAACTTCTTCCACTTCCTTGAGATGCAGTAGAAAATATCAGTAAACCAGATGTGTGGAGCCAGCCGCTAGACTGCCAGGGCCTGCCTGTGTGCCTTTCTCGGCATGGCACCAGGAAGTTCTTACTCTTTCTTTACCAAACTTTATGCTTCTCAAACCAAAGTCGGCATTTCGCAAACACTGACACATTATCTTCCCTTTTCGGTCTCTTTTCCTCTTTCTATAACTTAGCAGTTATAAAATAAATGCATACTTGAGAGCAGCCTGAAAACCCACCATAAAGTCTTGTCTTGTTGTGTGACAACTAGAAGAAATTATGTTTAGAGCTAACTCTCTTCAGACAGTGGGAAAACTAGAGCTCTTGTCTCTTGTTTATCGTCTGTATCCTAAGTCTTGAGATTGTTCTTAGCCTGCTCTGTTACCTGACTTTGTCACCTCATTCTGCATGAGAGGAGCCCAGTCACAGGAAAGACGACTGCATAACAGGAACGTTCCCTATGCCTTCACTCCAGGCTAGTGAGTGGCGGGTTTCTCTTCACTCTGTAACTTCACTGTTTGCTGTCAGTCCTGTTCCCTTTACCTTTCTTTCCTCCCGTGGCCCATCAGAAGCAAAATAGTGTTCGCTTTGTCCTTCCTGTCTTATTCCTGAAATACATAGATCTGGGAGCTCTTAAAATGTGTATTTGGGGCTGGAAGGATGCTCAGTGGTTAAGAGCTCTTGCTGCTCTTCCAGAGGACCTGCATTCAGTTCCTAATCTTTTGGACTCTGAGGTACCTGCATTCATATATGTACATACACAGATACGCCATACACATAATTTTAAAAAAAGATAAACCTAAATCTAAAAACAAAAACATAAAACATACACACTTTGGCTTGGTCTTGCTTTGGAATTTACACCGGATGGAAAGGAAATATGAGAAGTGAGGATAGGCAAAAAGACTTCAGGTGTTAGTGACTGTGCTTAGGAATCTCAGACAAACAGTAGACAGCCAGCTCCAGTGACAAGCTTTCATACTGCTTCACTGCAGTTACAGATAGGAAAGTCAAGGCTGGAGAGATGGCCCATTGGTTAAGAGTTCAGGGGGTTAGACACCCTGTACAGGCACCTGTACACATATGGCACACACTCACATAAACACACACACACACACACACACACACACACACACACACACACACACACAAAATAAGTAAAAATCTTTTTAAAGAGTAAGGAAGTGAGGACCTGGGAGGGAGGCTGGGGTAGGAGAGTAGAGAATATAAACAGTGATAACAGTGATGGGCGGTGGTGGCTCACGCCTTTAATCCCAGCACTCTGTAGGCAGAGCCAGGCAGATCTCTGTGAGTTCGAGGCCAGCCTGGACTACAGAGCGAGATCCAAGACAGGCACCAAAACTACACAGAGAAACTCTGCCTCGAAAAGCCAAAAAAAAAAAAAAAAAAAAAAAAAAGAGAGAGAGAGAGAGAGAGAGACAGAAAGAGAGTATAAACAGTGAAGAGAAGCACGTATAGAATGATAGCACGTGCTTCTTGCCAGCCTTGTTATCACTGGTGTTGGTGTAGGGCTTGTGACAAGTGAGGCAGTCACTGGCTATGAGCATCAGAGTGTGAAGAGAAGACTGGGAGCCCTTGAGACGGGATGCTGACTTGATGTTGCTTTGTGGACTGTAACAGGTCTGCAGAACATTTGGAGTAGTTCCTAAATTTCTTGTGCCCCACCCCATGGTTGCACAGGAGTTGAGTCTAGGGCCTTGTTCATGTTAGGCAAATGTTCTACCACTGAGCTACATCCCTAACCCTGTAAGAATATTGTGCATATAAGTATACAACCCAATATAGTCCTCTCTGCTTTCTCCTTTAATTTTTTTTCCAGTTAGTATATGGTTAAATTGACATTCCTTCCCTCCGTCCCTCAACCCTCCCCCGCCCAGGCCTTATGCATGCTAGGCAAGCATTTTACCACCTAACTGTTCTCATTTAAAGTGCTCCCAATTATGTATTTGAGCAATTTTAACGTTGGTGTGTACACACACACACACACACACACACACACACACACGTATCTTAGACATGACACTAAAAGTGATCCTGCGTGAATGAAAAACATGAGATACTAAACCAGAACTTAAAATAGATTTATTTTTTGGCTCCGTGAGAGACATTAAGAATGTACGACGTATAACTCTATATTGTGCCTCCCCCCAGTATTAAATGTTTTTGGTCCAGTTGTTTATCAAAAGACTGATTTGGGGATAGGGTGGAGTTACTGTAGATGGAACCTCTTACATGTTAGACAGGTACTTCTGTTGACTGAGCTATATCCTCAACCCCAAGAGTGATACGTTGTATTATAGTCGATGCCTCATTATCCTCGGTTGTCAACCACTGTTCTTTTCCAAATTTTTAATACTGTGCACCAGTGTAAATGATAATGAGTAGTGTGTCAGCCACAACTGATAAACTTAGGGGCTGGAGAGATGGCCCAGTGGTTAAGAGCACTAGCTGCTCTTTCAGGGGATGAAGGTTCAATTCCCAGCACCCAAAGGGTGCCTCATAACCATTGGTAACTCCAGTTCCGAGAATCCAATGCTCTCTTCTCGTCTCCACAGACATACACAAACGCTAAACACCCATGCACGTTAAAGAATCATTTTAAAAGATAATTTACCAAGTGTTAATATTTCCTAAAATTTAAGATACAATTTTAAAACATTTGCATTATTGCTGTCACTTTGGAGTAAAATACAAATCTAATATGTACATGTATACAAAGAAGTTTGTATGAATGCATGTATGTGTGTGTGTACATGCATGCAGGTTTTGAAGTCTAGAATATGGTGGACTGTTTTCTTTATTATTTATATTGTATCTTTATCCTTTTAATAGTTCATAGCATAAAGATTAATATCTTAAGTCATTTTTGCATGTTGAGTGGATAACTAATTGTAAGGACGAAAAGCAGCTTCAGATCTGAAGTAAGTGGTTTGGTGTCTGACCTGACCTCTGCTTTGTAGCCCTCAGCTAGACAGGACGTTGTGTTAGGTTATAGTGAACACAACAGCTTGTTTGTGTTCAGGAAGTTGCGTGTGGAGGTCATATTGATTAACACCAGCATTTCAGTGGCCATAGAAGGAGTTTGCTCTACCTGCTTTGAAATTTTCCAGATTAAAAAGTACATTTATACCTTTTTTGATTGGAAAAAAAACCAACCAACAAAATCTTCTGGGAAGTTTAGCAGCTGCCATTCAGCGTTTTACAAATGTACTAAACAGAGCTGGAATTACAGCTGAATGACAAAGCATTTGCCTAGTACATTCAAGTCCCAGAATTCGATCCCCAGTGTATGGAGGTGACAGGAGAAAGAAAAATATTCAAGAATATAGGAATTCAGGAACACTTTCTTAATATGATACTATTCAAAAACACCCCTTAACTTCAGAGCCAGTGTTATTAATAGGGAATGTAAGAGACATTTTCACTAAGCTCAGTAAGAAGAGGCAAGAATCTCAGAAAGTTAACTTGTGTTCAGATTATACTATGAGTAGTGCTATTAGCTAGTACAGTTAGAAAAGACACCTTGATTACAGCCATTAGAATTAGCAGTAAAGAATAAGACTCAGAGTTGGAGAGATGACTCAGCAGTTAAGAACGCTGGCTGCTCTTGCAGTGGACTTGAGTTCAGCTCCCAGCACCTACATATTGCTCACACCCATCTGTAATTCCACTTGCAGGGGATCCATCACCTTCTGACCTCTGAGGGCAGTAGATACCCGTGTAGTGCACTTTCAGGCAAAACACTTATCCGCATAAAATAAAAATAAACAAATCTTAAAGGAAAAAGAAAAAAGACTCAAATTATAAAATAGAATGCTTGGAAAATTTCAGAAAATCAGTAAAAACCAGTCAAGATTTCTGGTAAGGATGTAGTCTAGAAACTAATCTATAAGCACACATCATATGTATAAAAATGACTACTAGAAGATAAAAGATACTGTTAGAAGAGAAAACAGTCAAGAAAACCTAGTTTACAGTAACAGCAACAACGACTACTTAGTGAATAAGAACTTTTAAATATTTATTTTTATTTGTCCGTTCATTCATTTATTGAGGCATGGTCTCTCTATACCCCCCGGCTGGTCTAGAAATGGCTGTGTAGACCAGTCTGGGCTGGAACTCAGAGATCTGTCTCCTATGTAGTGGGATTAAAGGTTTGCACTACAACGCCTAAATGCATGAATAAGAACTTTGTGAAATATACTCGAGGAAAGTTTAGTGTAATGCTGGAAAGACAGTGTAGACTTGAAAAAATTTTGACACCTTCCTCAGGCTTGAGAGATGTGTTCATGTAGCATTCCCTAATTTAATTTTCAAGCATAACACAGTATCAGTAAGAGTACTGATATTAGCAAGTGTTACTGTGGCCATTAGAAAGCTTGCTACTAAAGTCCGTAGGGAAAAGCAGCAGTTGAGTATAACCAGGAAAATTAACAGGGTATTAAGGCCTACCAGGCACCAAAAGTTACTTTAAAGCTTAAAATTTAAACTGCAGTGATCAACCAGGCTGGTGGCACAGGTCTTGAATCCCAACACCTGGTGGAGGGGCAGAAGCAGGAGCATCCTTGTGAGTTGAAGGGCGTTCTGCTCTACAGACTGAGTTCTAGGCCAGCCAGGGCTGCAGAGACCCTGTCTCAAAAACAACCTACATGTCTTCCAGCTATGGAAGGATGCAGTGACATAGACCTCTAATCTGAGCACTCATAATGCTGAGGCAGGAGGATTATGAATTTTAGACCTACCTAAGTTAAATAGCTTAATGCCTCAATTGTTAACCCTCACCTTACCCCACCCCACCCCCAGAAAACAACCCAGTAAAAGTAACAACAAAAACCCACCTGTTGAACATCTAAACATAGGTATTTGGGGGCTGGAGAGACGGCTCAGTGATTAAGAGCACAAACTGCCCTTGCAGAGGACCCACATTTGGTTCCCGGCACCCACATGGTGGCTCACACCAGGCTATAACTTCAGTTCTGGAGGATCTGACGCCTCTTCTGGCCTCTGGTTGCTTCTCCATGCACATGATTCACATTCATATACAGAAATAAAATTTAAGAGAGAGACTTAATGTTTTCCTTTGATAGTAGATGTTGAGATTGGAAGAGGGAATAGAAAAGGGAATTAGAAACAAGAACAAATGAGGGGTTAGAGAGATGGTTATGTGGGTCAGAGCAGGGTTTGGTTCCTGACACTCTGATGCCCTCTAGTGGCCTGTGTGGGCACTGCATACATGCGGTAACAGACACATGCAGTAACAGACACATGCAGACAAAGAGTAATACACTTAGAAAAAACAAAACTTTTTTTGAGAAATAAATTAAAAATGAGTAAATAGTATGAGAAACTTGGGGGTATAGTGAAAACAAGATGTGTGAACAGAGGGATTAAAAATAGGAAAGAGTAGTTAAGAAGCAATGTGTCCGTTATGGACAGAGCACAGGGCAAGTGCTCTTGTCTCATTTTAAAACCATGAATTAGGGTGCTGAGCCCTTCCACAGATGAAGGGAGGCACCTGCCCTGGAGGTGGGGTGCTGAGCCCTTCCACAGATGAAGGGAGGCACCTGCCCTGGAGGTGGGGTGCTGAGCCCTTCCACAGATGAAGGGAGGCACCTGCCCTGGAGGTGGGGTGTTGAGCCCTTCCACAGATGAAGGGAGGTACCTGCCCTGGAGGTGGGGTGCTGAGCCCTTCCACAGATGAAGGGAGGCACCTGCCCTGGAGGTAGGGTGCTGAGCCCCACCTCTCAGGGCTCTACACTAATTGGGAGCCATTTCAAAGTAGATTTCCTTTGGCTTCTTTCTCACAAATTGCCCGTTGCCCGAGGATTGTAGTACTGTGTTTACTCTGTTTTTTGTTTGTTTATGTAAAGATGAACAGAAGTAAAAGAGTAGAAATAAAAATTCATTGTAAATTTGTGTCAGACAGTAAGATTATCCACTGACTGAAACTGGAGCTAAATGACTGGAGACGTGTTAGCGTGGAGACATGTTAGTGTCGTCTCTTGTCTACCTCTCCAGGGAGACGAGAGTGAGTTTGTGGTAGACCCCTGTCAGACAGGACAGGGAGCTCCTGACACACCTTTGCCAGTGACGCTGGCAGATATCCCACCAACCCTGTTCTCTCTTTTATTTTGAGCATCTTGTTAGGAGGTCAAGCAATATACTACAATTTAATCTGGTGCTTATTTTTAAAAAGTAACACTGGGACAATGAAAACACTTCTAGTAAGAAAATTAGAGATGAACTTCTGAAAAAAAGTAAATTTTATTCATTTATTCTTTTATTAGTTTTTAAAG
Source organism: Peromyscus eremicus (assembly GCF_949786415.1). NCBI lineage: Eukaryota > Metazoa > Chordata > Mammalia > Rodentia > Cricetidae > Peromyscus > Peromyscus eremicus. The sequence continues at coordinate 50,630,569 of NC_081429.1, read as the reverse complement.
ACAGGGTTTCCCTGGCTGCCCTGGAACTCATTCTGTAGACTAGGCTGGCCTCAAACTGAAGAGGTCCACCTGCCTCTGCCTCCTGAATGCTGGGATTAAAGGCGTGCGCCACCACCGCCCATCTTTAATTTTATTTTTTTGTTTCCTGAGCTGAAACATACTAAAACCATTATAGTAGTGGTATAAATGAATAAATGTTACAGGAAAGTTATTTGCAGTTAGGCACTCTGGTTGTTATATATAGACTTTGGGGTTCCACCATGTGAATCCTGGATGTGGAACTCTATTGTCAGGCTTGGTGGGAGGCACCTTTCCACACCCAGCCACCTCACTGGCCTCATGAAAGCGTTTCTGAGGTTGATATTCTTGAAGTATTTGCCACTATCATAGTGGCCTTTCTAGTGTATCACAGATGTGGGTAGATTTCTGAGAGTCTGTCTTCACTTTCTGGGGTTCGAGCTTTAGCTACCTCTCATCTACCCTAAGATGTAAATCCGCTTGCTGTCAAGTTCTTGAGTCTACCGGTGTCGTTTGGACTTGATTTTTGAGTTATGGCACCTTGAAAACTCTTTGTCCCTCTTCACCTTTGCTTAAGGCTCCTGCTCCAAAGAGCACACTTGTCCCCGTCATCCCCATCACCAAGTCCACGGGCTCTCGGTTCCGGAACAGCGTGGAAGGACTGAACCAGGAGATCGAGATCATAATTAAGGAAACTGGGGAGAAGGAAGAGCAGCTCATTGTACGTAGTCTTCATCCTCCAAGGGATGGATCACATCCTTGCTGTGAGCTCCAGAGCAAGGGGCGGTTGTCAGTCTGTTGTCTGTATTTAAGTTTCTTCTTGAGAGAATGAAATTTAACTTCTGTAACAAATTAAAATACTACGACCATGAAAGTGGTTGGAGAATTTTAATTTCTTTGCATTTCACAGAATGAACTGGGCTCCCTTAGGAGCCCATTCTAACAGAAGCGGTTTTTCTTTTTCCTGTAGAAAACACCAGGTGGGTAATAGCCTCTTCATTTGCTGTAGCTCCATGTAACGAGTTTGAGTTCCAGTTTTATGGAGGGTGGGCAAATTGTTTCTAAAGAGGAGCCTTCCTGCTCCATTTTGTCAAGAGTGTTTGGCCTGCCGGTTCTGGGATTGTCAGGACTATCTGGTTTGAGTTGCTAGGCTGCGTCTTCATGAAGTGCACTCCGAAATGATCTACTTAGCCATTGTACACAGAAAAATTGCTATTTAAACTTAAAAAATGTATCTTTCACAGAGTATATTTATCTCAGCATCTGTTCTGTAGTGAGGAGGGAATTAGTTTGAAGAAATATTTCACTGTTGTGGAATATTATTTTAACTGTAAATATGTGCTGCATTCTTTTATGTTGCATTTGTTTAATTCTGTGAAGCTGTGTTATTTTGCCTGTCTAAAACACCTGATGGTCTAATAAAAAGCTGAATGGCCAAAAGCGAGGCAGGAGAAAGAATAGGCAGAGCTGTCAGGCAGAGAGAATAAATAGGAGGAGAAATTTAGAATACTAGGAGGAGAATACAGTGAGGATTGAGAAAAGGAGAGGAAGACTCCAGGTGCCAGCCACCCAGCCACACAACCAGCCAGGAAAGCAAGATATATAGAATAAATAAAGGTAAAAAGCCTAGAGGCAAAATGAGGTTAAAGAGAAAAGGAATATTTCAAATTAAAAATGCTGACTAGAAACAGGCCAAGCTAAGGCTGAGCATTCATAAGTAAGAATAAGTCTCAGTGTAATTATTTGGGAGCTGGATGTTGAGCCCCCAAAGAGTTTAAAAACAAAACAGCAACAACAACAAAAAAAGGCTACACTTCACAGATGTATAAAATTCTCCCCTTGAAGATGAAGACAGCTGGGTGTGGTTGTCCCCTGTAGCCCCGGTTCCAAGGTCTTCAGCTGGCTTATATAACTGAAATCCCGTCTCAAACAAACAGAGATGAAAGCTTAGTTTAGGGTTAAAAATACCCATTGCTGGCTCCATTCTGCGGGGTTGAGTAGGCTTTGCTTCACTAATTAGAGCTAAGTAAACCAAGGGTGTAGAGGGTGCTTGTTTGCCTGCTGAGGGAGCCCCACAAGCTTTCCTGAGAGACTCCTCCCTAATCTCACCCTGTAATTAGAACGCTGTGATTAACCTTTCACTTATTAGGACGGTTTCTTTCTAGGGGGAATGGGCAGGAGGGCACAGGAACCAAGGGCCCACCCTAGTATTGCTAATTCTCACTTTGACCTTTGCCCTACTAGGAACCTTGTAGCACACCTAAATATCTCCTTTACCATGGTAATTTTCTTTGGTAGTTTTAGAAGTACATGATATCATTCAGTACAGTACATACTTATTCAGCAAACATTGACCTCCCGTGTGCCATGCCCTGGGAAAACAAATATGTCAGAGCAGGATAGGCATGGAAGCCACTAGTGAGAAAGGCCCAGTAATAGAAGGGTGGATGCTTGCTTGCTTGCTTTTGAAGTGTTGTTTTGTTATGTAGCCTGGCTGTCCTGAGAATCAGAACCCTCCTCTTTCAGCCTCCCAAGAGCTAGGCATAAAGGTTTGTGGTGCATTTGTGGCTTAGCATATGATTGTGAGTTTCTGACCACAGAGGAGTGTTGACATTGGGTACATTGCTGGTAAACTTCAAAATCAAGAGTGTAAACATGTGTTTTTTAAATTTTGTAACAGCCACAGGACATTCCAGACGGTCACCGAGCTCCTCCGCCCCTGGCACAGAGGAGCAGCAGCACTCGGAGCATCGACACCCAGACCCCTGGGGGCGCGGACAAGGGGAGCAACAACAGCAGCCGTTCTCAGTCCGTGTCCCCCACCTCCTTCCTCACCATCTCCAACGAGGGCAGCGAGGAGAGTCCCTGCTCAGCCGATGACCTGCTTGCTGATCCCAGGGATAAAGGTATAATGGGGTGGAGCTGCAGCGGTGGGCGATGATGGACTTCTTCTGTCTTATCCTAGATTCTGTTCATTCTCTAGGAGACATACGTGTCCAGGAGTGGGGTCAAGCAGTAGGTCAGAGCAGGTGGAGCACCGCGCAGCTTTGCTGAGGTGCTGATGGTGGTCTAGTTAAGGGTTTGTTTGTACTTCCGTAGCATTTATGGTGAATATGGCTTTCTTGTTAGTGTCTAGCATGGTAGTTCTCAACCTTCCTAAAGTTGCAACACTAACATGCTGTGATGACTTCTGACCAGAAAATTATTTTCACTGCTACTTCATAGATGTAATTTTGCTACTGTTAGGAATTATAATGTAAGTATTTTTGGAGATAGAGGTTTATCAGAGTCGAAACCCACAGGTTGAGAACTGCTGGACTAGATAGTTATTTTCCTGAAAAGCACTTTGTTCTTGATCATTTGACGAGTTGGAATATTATTACCTTAATATTTCTTAATTAAATGTGAAGGCTTCAATTAGTGCTTTTTAGGAAACTTCTGATAAGGATTAACTTGCTTTATCTCCAGCAAAATGAGTGTTCAAAGCAAACTTTCAAAGTTTGGAGGGTACTGAGGCTGGAAAGGTAGTCCACTGGTTTTTTTTTTTTTTTTTTTTTTTTTTTTTTTTGGTTTTTCGAGACAGGGTTTCTCTGTGTAGCTTTGCGCCTCTCCTGGAACTCACTTGGTAGCCCAGGCTGGCCTCGAACTCACAGAGATCCGCCTGGCTCTGCCTCCCGAGTGCTGGGATTAAAGGCGTGCGCCACCACTGCCCGGCGTAGTCCACTGGTTAAGAGCACTTGCTCTTGCAGAGGACCATGATTTACTTCCCGGCACCCACATGAAGTCGTTCACATCCATCTATAACTCCAGTTGCAGGGAACTCTTCTGGTTTCTACGGGTACTGCATGCATGTAGGTACACATGTAAACAAGTGGGCAACACACACATGTGAGAATCTGAAAATTTTAAAGGTTGGAGGTACTTCTACAGTAAAAATAACCTCAAATCAGCAATTTAAATATTAAGTACAAAAGCTTACCTTTTAGAAGAAATATGGGCCCAGTGGTGGTGGTGCACGCCTTTAATCTCGGCACTGGAGGTACAGAGAGAGGTAGGTCAATCTGCTTTCTAGGCCAGCCAGAGCTGCATAGTTAGATCCTATTTCAAAACACTTAAAAAATAAGGTGGTGCTCACTAGTAGAAGACATTTGATGCCCTCTGGTCTCCACATGCATATGCTAGGGCATGAGCATGTGCAGCACACACACCCCATATACATCAATTTAAGATAAAAAACAAGTCTTGGGACTAAGAAGATGGCTTGGTTGGTAAAGTTCCTGGTATACAAACCTGAAGCCCCAAGTTTGGATCCAAAGCACCCATGTAAAAGGCTGCACCTCTATTAATATGTACATTCCCGTCCCACACGTGTATGCAAGGATTCAGTGTTGCTGAATTTTTTCTGTTGAAGATGACATAGAGCATTTCCAGCATTTTTGGGAGTTGATTGACATTCTGAGTATATAATTGTCAATGCTGAAAATGCTGCTTTGCATAAGTGCATAGTATATAATAGTAGAAGTATGTGTATGGCTGTTTCAGAAATTGTTTTGTCCTAATCTCCAACCAGTGCCATTTAGGTTTTTTTTTTTTAAGTGAAACTGAATTCAGAGACACAAACATCAATTTTTAAAACTAAAAACTCAAAGATACACTCTTGAATACTACATCCTGAAGAACTGTAAGAAAACATTTATAAGCATTTTCCTTCCACAGTAAACAGTAGTTCATAACTTACATAAATCGTGAATGTAAGCTTGAGGGTTTCAGGCAGTCTGGCTTCGTGTGGTGTGAAGGCATGTGCAGTGCCGAGTCTGAATGCTTCTGTCCAAGCCCAGGCTGCAGTGAAGGTATGCTGGGCAGCAGGGTCAGGGATTTTTTTTGGGTTGTTCTGCGCTAAGAAACCTTTTATTCTTGCCAGTTTTTTGGTAACCCCACATTCAATTATGGGATACCATATTGAGGTCACAACCCATAGTTTAAGAAACTGAGTTTTAAGCTGGGCAGTGGTGGCATATGCCTTTAATCCCAGCACTTGGGGGGCAGAGGCAGATGGATCTCTGTGAGTTCAAGGCTAACCTGGGCTACACAGTGAGTTCCAGGACAGGCTCTAAAACTACACAGATAAACCCTGTCTCGAAAAAACAAAAAACAACAACAACAACAAAGAAACTGAGTTTTAAAGCAGGCTGTGATGGCATACACCTGTAATCCCAGCACTTAGGAGGGGGTTTTGAATTGCAGTTGTAGACTGTTATTAATTAGACATTTTTAAATGTGTTAAACCTGGCAGTGGTGGCGCACACCCTTGATCCCAGCACTTGGAGACAGAGGCAGGTGGATCTCTGAGTTTGAGGCCAGCCTGGTCTACAGAGCAAGTTCCAGAACAGCCAAGGCTACACAGAGAAATCCTGTCTCAAAAAGCCAGAAAGGGGGTGGGGGGTGGGGGGAGTTAGATTCTAGGTTGGATCGATAATAGCTGTTAAAATCTGCCCCTTGGTTTCCCACCCTTTCAGCTTTACCTGTCCTGTTTACCTGTTTCCTGGTGCCTTTGGTTTTTTCTTTTTTTTTTAGAAAGAAATGACTGATGGCTCCTGTGAATTTATTTTATTAAAAAACAGGGTCACAGCACTATTTCCAGTAAGAAATTTATAGTTTAGCTGACAGATTGAAAATTTTAGAACACTTATATAACATACCAAGAAATTTAAATGACTGTAGTATGAACTGAGGACACCAGCATTGAGTACAAGTGACAGTCGTGAAGTGTTCGCTCTCTGATTGTGGGAACTGGGAATGATTGCAGAAATCGGAGTTATGTTTAGGGAGAGTTTGGAAGACTGAGTGGAGTTTACTTCTTGTAGGTAATGAAAGCTTGTGTGCTCCTCTCTGACCTCAACCAGAGACCCACAGAGGAGCAGCAGATCAGACTGGGGTGGGGGATCTGCAGGGCAGGCCGAGAGCTAATAGCAAGCAACCGTTGAGGAATCATTTCAGATACAAGTGTGTGAGTGTGTTTGCAGAGTACATGGCATGTAAATAAGGCAGCCAGATAGTGTGTGTGCAGTCCATGGGTGGAGCGATGCAGGCATACACTAGGACCGTTCCAGGTGGAGTCAGGAGCACTGTGGCTGTTAGAGTGATGTTCGGGAAGAAAGCACCCTCCCTGCCTTCAAGTAGTTCTGTGCAGAAGGCCAGTAATATTAATTATGGTATCATGATGCATTTTATAATAGTGTTTTCATAATTCAATGTCATTTTTTACAGAGAATGGAAACAACTCTCCTTTGCCAAAATATGCAACCTCACCAAAACCTAATAACAGTTACATGTTCAAAAGGGAACCTCCAGAGGGCTGTGAGAGGGTCAAAGTCTTTGAGGAGTGCTCGTAAGTACCCCCCACACACACACACTTCAAGGTAGAATTTTCAAACAAGTGGCCAGAGCAGTGTGCCAGTTCCAGATCTGACACTCAGATTATGTAATTGTTAGTATTCTGAAATGTTAGCCCATAATTCCAGGAACCCATGTATCATACTCAGAGCAATACTTAATATCTGCTGACATCCAGTTATTCCGAGTTCCTCGATTCTTGGCTGTCGAAAGAGCATCTTCCTTGATATCCTTCCCCTCCCCTCCCCATCCCTCCCCTCCCCTCCCCTCCCCTCCCCTCCAGACTTGTAATCCCAGCACTCAGGCTGGAAGCAGAAGGGTCAGAAGTTCAAGTTCATCTTTAGCTACATAGTGAGTTCAAGGACAGCCTAAGAGACTGTCAAAAAAGAGAAAAAGCTTTATTTTGAAGGAGGCATAAAAATTTATCTCTAATAAACCTACCTTCAAAGAAAATTTAAGCATTATTTTATTATAGAAATGTAACATTGACTTTATTACAAGTGATATTCTAGGTAAAAATTGGATGTGTGTTCTTACATAAAACACCCAGAAACACTGACATTGCTAGTGTTTGACCTGTTCGACTGACTTAAATTCTGTGCTTGCTTTTGTTCTTTGGCTGTACTGGCAAAATGTCTTTGGAGGGGTGTTTCTGTCAGTCAGTGGAACCTGCACACCCGGTGCCCTGTAGGTGGAGCCTAGGCTCCGTGTCTGCTGTTTACTCTGAGGAAGCCTTTCTCCTTTCAGACCCCTGACCCCCTGTCACAGACCCGCCCTCCTTACCTTGCCTCTGAACCTTTACAAACCATGTTTGCCGTGCTTGTCCGCTCTCCTGCGGTCACCTGTGCCAGGTACAGTTTTTCAGCCAGTAAATATATGGCTCCCTTCTCTAAACAATGTTTTAAATCCATACATGATGTCGCATTACAAAGGAGACTAGTTACATTGAAAAGGTTTTGTCTACAGAGCCCCCCTCCAAAAGAGCTCTCCAGTTTGTGTCTGCTTCTAGAGAGTTTGGACTTTGTTCTTAGAGTCTCTACAGCTTGGCACACTGCCATCTTTATTGAACTCATTGTCCTTGGGAGAGATGAGAACAGTACTTTAAAAAACTAGTGACTAGGGGTTGGGGATTTAGCTCAGTGGTAGAGTGCTTGCCTAGCAAGCACAAGGCCCTAGGTTCGGTCCTGAAGAGCTCCATCTTGTCAGCGGAGAACAATCTGTTTATCTTCTGTTCACAGGGTCTTTTCCATCAAAGTTGTCTTATACGGTTCTCTCCCCTTGATTTTATTTTAGTTCTGTGATAGTTCCATGTTACTTTAACAACTTCATTTTTGCAGTTTTTAAATTTTCATGGAATACTATTAAAACCAAAAATACTTTTTTTTTGGAGTGGGGGTTGAGATAATTTTTGGAGGACCTGGCAACAGAGAAGAATCTTGCTTCATTGAAAATTTTGAAGACAGGCTGGAGAGATGGCTCAGAGGTTAAGAGCACTGGCTGCTCTTCCAGAGGTCCTGAGTTCAGTTCCCAGCAACCACATGGTGGCTCACAACCATCTATAATGAGATCTGGTGCCCTCTTGTGGTGTGTAGGCTTACATGCAGGCAGAACACTATACATGATAAATAAATCTGAGAGAGAGAGAGAGAGAGAGAGAGAGAGAGAGCGCGAGCGCGAGCGCGAGCACGCGCAGAGTTTAATTCCCAGCATCTAACATGGCAACTCACAACTGTCTGTAACTCTGCAAGGGACCCAACACCCACCGCAGAACACCAGTGCACATTAAAAAAAAAAAAAAACAACAACTTTGAAGACTGAGCTCCATGGTTAAGGCCCTGGGTGTTTCCATCCCCAACATCACAAAACACTGAAGCATACTTTGATTTCACATTTACCTTATATTTCTGAAAATCTTAATAGTTGACTCAGAAGAATGCCTGAGAAATTTTTAATTATACTTGAAAAAGCTGGTGTCAAAGTGCATGCTTTAAGCTTAGCACTATAGAGGCAGAGGCAGGAGGATTTCTGTGAGTTCAAGGTCAGCCTGGTCTACAGAGCAAGTTTCAGGACAGCCAGGGCCACACGGTAAGATTCTTTCTCGAGCAAAACAACAAAAAACCCAGGACAAACAAGGGAAAAAGAATACTTGAAAAACTTTGCTCATCAAGATGTAGTCCTGTAGGGATGTAATTTAGCAAAACCAAAAACAGACTCTATATAGTCAATTTCTTTGTCGTCTCTTTTCAGAATCTTGGAAAAGTCATGTTGGAAAACATATTTGTCTCTATGTATGTTGGCTTTCTTTTGCTTTAGGAAATCCATATCTTATTTATCTATTTTTTAAAAATGTGCCTGTATTTAAAAAGTGGTAAATTATTTCCAGTATTCAGTGACTTACAGTAGTGGATTGTCTGTTTTGTATCCAGGCCAAAACAACTTCATGAAATTCCAGCCTTTTACTGTCCCGACAAAAACAAGGTGAATTTCATTCCTAAAAGTGGCTCTGCTTTCTGCCTCGTGAGCATCCTCAAGCCGCTTCTGCCCACGCCAGATCTCACCCTCAAGGGCTCTGGTCACAGCCTGACGGTCACCACTGGCATGACCACTACTCTGCTGCAGCCCATCTCCATGGCCTCTCTGTCTGCAAACCCAGAGCAGGACAGGGTGTCTCGAGGAACCAGCACAGTCCTGCCGTCCGCCTCCCTCCATGCACCACCAGAACCAATTGAGGAAGCTGAAGGATAGGTCCAGTTCTGGTGCTGGTTCCTGGGAACCCCTGAAGATCACGTGACTGTGATGGTATCGTGTCCTCCCGGTTGGCTGTGAAGTGCTTTGGCTTTTCCAGTGATGTGTGACAACGAGGCTGCTGGAAGAATGCATCCCCTGTGAGTGCTCTGCCCTACGCATGAAGGCCGCTGCCACAGTGCTGAAACATGGAAGGTCTCTTTACTTTTGGAGGAACAAAGTCACATTTTCATTTGTTTTCAAATTAGACTTGTTTAAAAACAAACATAAAACCTAATCCCTGCAAACATGATTTCTGAAGGGAGATGTGATTGATGCTGCAAGAAAACCATCTTTTATATGAAAATGACTATTTTATAATACCAATGTTACATTTTCTGAAAGTAGCAAACAGGATGTTCAAAAGATTCTTTGGTGGCCTCTGTTTCTTCTTTCCCTTTTCTAGATGTTGCTTTTCTCAGCTGTTTTCAGCTTTGGGACCAAAGGGATTGTTGACATTTCCCCAGCAATGTCAATCTCATGACTGTGTTCTTCTCCCAAATAAGAATTGATAGGTAAATGCATTGAACCAAGTATATATAAAAAGATAAAAAGCAATATTCGTACGTTATGTGATTTATGTTTTTTGATGTCAAAAGTTTGTGCTTTGGGTGAAGTATTTGTAAAACTGCTGTTTTCTGCACTATCCTGCTCACATCTCAGTGTGTGGTCAGAAAAGTGACAGTCTGAAGACAGGTGCTTTCACACAAGAACGTGGTGTGACAGTCAGTGAGCCAAAAGAAACTCAAGTGTGGATTGTTAGCTAGGAGTGCGGCGCTCTCTGGTCTTCTGTGAACTGTGTCACGTGGTTGCCCTCCTTCGCCGGGTGTCCTTCTACCTTGAGTCATCACTGTATCATAGCCCCAAGAGACCCTGAAATGGCTGTGCATGGATCTCCTCCTGTGCTCTCGTGGTGGTGTTGTCTTGTGGATTTGGTCAGGGTTAGTAGTTTGCCAGGAGTGCAATCCATTGAGTAGCAACTGGGAGCCGAAGAGTCCCGAGGACTAACTCTCTGTTATGGTTGGCGCTGAGATTTGTTGCCTACAGCTCCCAACATTCTACACACTGGGCGAAGTAGACAAGAGGTTTGGAGCCTAAACAGCGGGTACCTTTGGAAAATGGATTCAGTTTTGGATTTGGGCTCATCTGAGAACCATTGCCAGTGTCCCGTGACAGTAATTAATTTCTAGTGTGTGGTAATAAAATTAAGGAGCCGCTCTTGGCAAGTGAATTCCATCAGTGTTGGTAAAGCATTGCTTCGGTGCTGTCACACACGGACCTACGCTGCTCCATGCAGCAGAGAAGTTTTCAAGCCCGCGAGAGTGGGCCACCACTTGGAAGGCTAGTCCAGCCACTGGTCCCGTCCTTCCATCAAGGCCTCCAGGTGCTAGCAGAGCGCTTCCTGATTCCAGGTGTTAGTTACCTCCGGATGTCTGGGCACTTTACCGTAGGCTCTGCTTCATTTTAAATGGGGATGTTGTAGGTTAGTCAGATAAATTTGAACATCTGTGTCCATCCATCGGGTCTTCGTTGGGAAGACTGATAAATTTTGGTACTTTTGCCATATAAAGCATCACATCCTGGGCACTGGCAAATTGTAGCTTCTAAGTCAGTAAAAACCTCAGTTGTTTGGGGTGTAGACTTTTTGGTTGGTTGGATTTTTTTCAGTTTTGGAGGGTTTTTTGTATCTTGATTTTTTTATTTTTCTGCCTTGTCATGCCTTTTGACTTTACTATTTTATCAGTATCAGAAGTATAGAAGAAAGGCACATGGCAGTCAGTTGAATTGATCTAGAAGAAGGAGGCATTTAAAAGCAAGAGTTTTTGTTTTAGTTTGTTTGTTTAGATGGGCTCTTATTCTGTAGTCCTAGCTGGCCCGGCACTTGCTGTGTGGACCTGGCTGGCCTGGAACTCAGATCTCCCACCCCTGCCTCCCAAGCACTGAGATGAAAGGTGGCCCACCACACCCTGCTCGTCACCTTTTTAATCCTGTGGGGTCCCCCACTTGAATTCTGTTCACTTGATGTTAGTTTTGTTTTTTTTTTTTATCGTGCACCGCCTCATCTCTCGCTTTACAAGTAGAGAGTTGCTCGAATCCATTCCTCTCCACTGTGTTGTCCTTGTTGGGCAGATGATGGACTTCTGCGGTCACACGTGTCCTCGAGGTAACAGAGAGGGGCACAGGTCTCAGGTCAGTCTGCTCTTAGAACTTTAGTCTGAGGTTTGGCTGGAAGAAGATTGTGAATTTGCAAGTAAATGAATTGTATGGTGACCAAACACTTTGAGTTTGGAGAAATCGAACCTGAGATCTGAAGAAAAACAAAAAAGGTCTAGGTCTGAAAACAACTCTCAACTGCCAGGGCCAAAGGGCTAACCTTTAAACACACGAGCTTTACTGAAGTCTTAGTCCACCTAGCTGTTGTATTTAACTCTGAATTCCCAGGTGGCTGGTTTTACAAATGGGTCCACTCTCAGTAGAGTGGGTCTGATTCTAGTCACACCCCATACTCCATAACTGTGGTTATTCTGTAGAAACTGTACAGCGGTAGAGTAGCTTCAGTGGGGATCGAACCCAGGGCCTCAAGCATGCTGAGCAAGTGCTGTCACTGGCTTATTTCCCTAGTCCCCAATTTAAATTCTTAACTAAAAAAATTGACTTCCATTGCAGTAAAAGTGGGTGGCATGTAGTTTTTTGGCCAAAGGAGCTGTTCCCTAGTTATTTGTCTGTCTGTCTTTACCCTCAAGTGGTTCTGCCCTGCCATGATAAATGTACAGGTTTACTGCCTCTGAGATGGTAAGTCTGTTACTTATCATTGCTCCATGGGCAGTCGTGTTTTTAAAAATAGTAGTTTTGCTTTCTTTGGTTAAATATGGTGTCAAAATATGAATGTCAAAATTCTTTCTATACCAGATTCTTCATTTTGTTTACAGTGTTTCTTAGACGCTAGGACCATAACCAGATCTGCCTCTCAGAGGATGCTGTTGCTGACTGGGGTGTATCTGGACACAGGAAAAGGCTGCTTGTTTTTATTTTTATTGTTTATGTTTTGATTAAAGAAACAGTTGGCTTTTCCTAGAAGAAGGTATAAAAAAAAATGGCAGAATGTATAGCTTTCTCTATGTCTGGGATTAGAACTGAGACATTAAGGTTTTCTTTCAAGGAAACTGAATTCAAATTGTCACTACTAAATCTGTAAAGTTGAGATTCATTCCTTAATGTTGGGTTTGGGGTGTGTCAAAACTGGACCAATGAAAGTGCTGAATTTGCAAGATAAAGCCAAGCTATTTAACTGCACTTTAAGGTGTCTGGGCACTCTGCCTTCAGTAGCGACCCACTGCCCGCAGAGTGGCTCTGAACAGTGTTTTGTTTATACAGTCCTGTTGCAGATATATAATTTATGTTTTTTAAACTCCGCATCTGTCTCTGTTGGTGTCGATCTTTTTTAATGCAATTTTTTAAAGTTATAACAAAATTCCCCCGAAAACAGCATTTCCAGCGATGATAAGTATTGTTGTTGTGGACTGTGTCCCTGCAGCGAGCGCTTCCTGCTGCCTCACAGGGAATAGAACTCCTATGTTCAATAAAGTCTGTTGTTCTTGAGTTTTTTTCCTGTGTATTTTTATGAATATTGCCGCAAATTTAAATTTCATTTCTTTTTAGCATTTCTTGCCTGATGTAGCATATGTATAGTATATTCTCTTCCACAAGTTGATAGACAAATACATGTCCACAAGGCTGTTCTTGGACACCCTGCCTGCTCTAGAACTCAATGTAGCCTGTCCTCAGGGTAAGTGAAAAGCAGATGTGGCCACACAGAAGCACACTAACACGGATTCACTCATAAGCTGCCCACCATATCCATGTTTGTTGCAGATTATTTAGCTGGGGAAGTCAGTATTCTGTAGTACATGGAGAAGACTTTTTCTTTCGTTTAATTATTGCAAGATTGATCTCAGAGGTGTGGTGTCTGTGTCCATGGAATAGAGCTGGTCAGGTCAGACCAGTGAAGATTGTCATGTAAATCACCTACAAGGAGGAGGCATATTTATAAGTAAAGTAGCTTGATCATCAGGTGTTAAAATTAATAAAGTATATATTTCTGAGCCAGGAATGGTGGTACACACCACAATCACAGCACTTGGAATGCTGAGATAAGAAGTTTACAAGTTCAAGGCCAGCCTGGGCTATGTTGTGGGATTGTTTCAAGATAAACTAGAAAGATGGCTCAGTTGTTAGGAGTGCTGGTTGCTCCTCCAGAGGGCCCAGGTTTGATGCCCAGCCCCACATCGTGCAGTCTTCAACCAAACCTCATAGACATATTACTGACCTCTGACTAAAATTCCAGCACTTGCAAGGCAGAGGCAGGTGGATCTCTTGAGTTCAAAGCCAGCCTGGTCTACAGAGTGAGTTCCAGGATATCCAGAGCTACACAGAGAAACCCTGTCTTAAAACAACAGCAAAAAGATAAGTACGAAATAAATGTGCTGTGTGTGTGTGTGTGTGTTGCTGCAGATAGGACCTAGGACCTTGCAGATACCACACATGCATTCACATACACTACCACTTAAGTGTAACTCTTAACCCCCTACACACACACACCTGCTGCTTCTTGAGACAGTTCTTACTCCTAAGTTGCCCAAGGTAGCCTCAGACTCACTATGCAGGCCAGACTGATCCTCCTGCCTCAGCTTCCTGTGTGTTTGGGATTATAAATGTGTGCTGCTACACCTAAGTTAAATTATCTTTTAAATTTTTCTAATGCACTATGTGGTACTATTAGGCCAGTGAATAGCCTTTGTATCTCTTTTGTTTTTAAACAGTGGTTTAGTCATGAGTTAAATAAGTCTGCCTAACAGAATAGAAAAGTTTTCTTCTAAGGAGACTATTTTTGTGTTAAAGTTGTTTTTTTGTTTGTTTGTTTGTTTTTTCTCCAGTATAGGCAATTGAGCTCTGGCTTTGGGCATGTTTGGGGAGCTAACACCTCATAAAACTGTTAGAGATACACAGCAGGGTACAATGTAAAACTGTTTCTTAATGAAGAGTATGATAAAAATGAAGCAAAAAAAATGCTGCATTAGATGTAACTTCTGTTAAGTTTTGGGGGTTGCTAATGGTAACTAAAAGCTTTTAATTGGAGACTTAGCATTTTAGAGGGTTAGTCCCTGACAGAAGCAGACAGGCATGGCTGGAGCAGAAGCTGAGAGCTTTACATCCTAATCAGCTGGCCGCAGGCAGAGATAGAGATACTGAGCCTGGCATGGGCTTTCGAAACCTTAAACCCTCCAGTCATGCACCCCTGACAAGACCACACCTCCTAATCCTTCCCAAACAGTGCCACTCCCTGGTGACTAAGCATTTTCATTCAAACCACACTTGTTTGATTTGATTTAGTCCTTTTGAAACATACATTGTAAAAAGATTTGTCACAAATGCTGTGATCATAAAAAACTAGTGTCTTTCTCCACCTGCTTGGAGCAGCCTTGCTGGAGAGGCTTTGGGTGGTCTGGGGACAACGCCCTGGGTGGGGGCACAGTTTGGTGGTCAGTTCTACCACGGCTACTTAGTGGTCATGGGACTTGGAGCCTAAAGTCGCCTTTTTGAACTTCGATTTTCAGTTGTACAACTAAGGAACTGCTGTGGCTTTAGTCGGGTGTTAAAGGGTGACAGCTGAAAGCGAACATCTTCCCTTTTTTGTCAGGTACGTCTAATCTTCAGAAAGACGGGAAGGAGGGGTTGGTCATGCTTCTCGGGTGTAATCTAGTCCAAGCGTGCAGCTGAAGAGGGACAGTTTTTAGCAGCCCCAAAGCTCTTGTGTCACTAATTGTTACTTCACTCTTACGGTCTCCCCAAGAAGCAAGGAGCCAGCCCAAGTCGTGTTTGGGAAATGTCCATCTGTGTTTCTGCTGTGTCCACGTCCAGGTCTTACTCTGGAACATGCAGCCTTGTGTTACTCACCTGCACCGGCAGCACTGGCTGATGAGATCGTCTGGTTGCGGTTGCCTGCTGGTCACCGCTGCTGCTGCTGCTGCTGCTGCTGCTGCTGCTGCTGCTGGGAACGGAGCCTGGTTCAGAGCACCAGAGAAAGGACCCCGCTGAGATACCAGTTCATGACCTAAGAAGTGGTGACACATTCTCTCTGGTTTCTGATTTTGCTGTATCTACGGAAATGAGGAGTGTTTTTCTTTAGTCTAGGGAGCTGGCCTTGTAGAGATTCTGACATGCGCTTCTGTTACGTTGGTCTTTCCCTTGTTGAGACCCTGACAGTGCTGCTTGTTAACATGTGGTATCCGCGTAGCCCCTTGAGCGTGCTAGAGTACTCGACCATGAGCTGTATCCCCAACATCAGAAAGGTAACAAATCACCACCAGTGGCGGCGCACCCCTTCAATCCCAGCCCTCGGGAAACAGGCATGCAGATCTCTGTGAGTTTGGGTCCAGCCCAGGTAGTATACAGTTCTGGGACAGCCAAGGCTACACAGAGAAACCCTGTCTCGAAAAACCAGTTATAGTAAATACTTCAAAGTCTTCACTATTAGCATCACGCTGGCCTTTTACTTTGAATTTGGACTTACTCTTTGGCCAGTAGCTTGTTATTTACTCCAGCGAGTGGAGGAGTTTGTGTATGTGTTGACTGAGTGCCAAAGGCACGGCTGGGCTGTGACTCAGTGGCACCATCCACGGTACATGCTGAGTCCCTGGGCTCCATCCTTGGCACCAGACGAGAAAAGAGTTCGCTGTACTCGGTAGCCTTTGAAACGGTGCAGAGGAGATGGAAAGATAAAACCCACGTTAGCCCATTTTCTCCTCAGCCTGGGCACAGGCACATTTCAACTCCTTCCTGTGATGTGTGTTAATGCGTTATTTCCAGTACTGGTGGACTAGTATTTTTAGTTTAATTTTCTTCCTGGTTTCTTGATTCCAAGAGTCCAGGCTGTTTCATTGCTCAAAGTATAGCCCTGCCACTCTGGAAGACGGAAACAATTCAATTTTGGCTCTTTTTTTTTTTTTATTGAAATTTTTTTTTTCATATATTTTGATCACTTTTGACTTCCTGGTCTTTTACTTATTTTTTCATTTTTGTATTTTGGGGAGTTTTGTGTGCCTTTCTGTTCTTGTCTTCAACAAATCAAGCTAAATACAATGGCATTTCACAGGTTATTATTTCTAGATTCTATTTCAAATTTTGATATTTTATCAAATTCATTATGGAAAACAGACCACTGTCTTCTGTATCTTAGACTGAACTCTTCTGTGTGATATCCCCCCCGCCCCACAAACACACAGGGTTTCTCTTCGTAGCCCTGGCTGTCCTGGAACTCACTCTGTAGACCAGGTTGGCCTCGAACTCACAAAGATCCGCCTGCCTCTGCCTCCCAAGTGCTGGGATTAAAGGTGTGTGCCATCACTGCCTGGTTTAAAACTCAAATTTTTAAATGAGAAAATAGTTGTACTTGAACACTTTAGAAAACATTGCTTTGTGCACTGTAATCTTTATTACAAGAAGCTCAGAAAGGGAGTTTTAGCCTAGTGCTGTCTATGAGCTTTGTAGATTTCTAGATCTATAAGATAGTGAATATGGCTGGGCATGGTGGCACACGCCTTTAATCCCAGCACTCGGGAGGCAGAGGCAGGCGGATCTCTGTGAGTTCGAGGCCAGTCTGGTCTACAGAGTGAGTTCCAGGACGGCCAGGGCTACACAGAGAAACCCTATCTTGAAAAACAAAAAGGGGTGGGGAATATGAATAAATATCCAGAGTGAGAGTGGAAATACATTTCCTTTTCAATGTGCAAATGCTGAAATCTACTTTGTTGAAATAGTTTGTTTCTAATGATATTAGAACTATACTGTACAATTAAAATTTTCAGAAAGTACAGATTACACCAATCTGATCTTTTATGACCTGGCATTTGTGCATCCCTTGAAGGTAAATGTGGCTCCGCTGGGGCTTTTCTAACTTTATATGAAGTCTTATGTGCAGTAAAATAAAGTAGAGTATAGGCGTTTCCTCCATTCAGTGTAAAAGACACCCGTTTTGACAAAGATGTTCGCAGTCTTCCTTGGTCAGGATAACTTGGGCCCTCCCCGGCAGCTGTCTTCCTGCTAAGTGCTACCATCCTGCCGCCTCCTTTTCTTATGTTGGTTCAATACAGCAAAATGTCTTTGTCTTTTTTCAAATGTTTTTATTCATTTTACATATCAACCACAGATCCCCCTCTCATCCCTCATCTTTTTCTTTTTTAATAATTTATTTTTATTTCATGTGCATTGATGTTTTGTTTAGGTGTCAGGTCCCCTGGAACTGGAGTTATAGACAATCCTGAGCTGCCATGTGGGTGCTGGGAATTGAACCCGGATCCTCTGGAAGAGCAACCAGTGCTGAACCATCTCTCTAGCCCTATGAAATTTCTTTTTCAACCACCAAATTATTAATGATTGAGCCTCAAATTACTTAATCATGAGAAAGTAGTATAAATAACTTTGATTTAATGAGTTACCGAATGGAATTGTTTGACTTGCAGTTATAACAAAACTTAGTAAGGCAGTTGATGTGGCTTCCTGGCTAACGAGGAAATAAACCATAACACTGTATTGAAAGATAACCAAAAACTGAGTAGTGATGATCGCATGTGTGTTGATTGTGGTAACTTTGAGCTGGGAAAATGGAAGGTATTGACCCTTCATTTTCATAGTTGAGGGTTCAGATTTTGTCTGGAGAGGGCATTGATTTCCTGCTCACTGCAGTATGGTTATACCAGATAATAGGCTGCTTCTGACACCTGTGAGGATGACAGATAACTGTGGAGTCACTCATTGGGAAGAGTACCCTTGCAAAGAAAGAGCACAGAACTGAGATGGAAGTTACCGTTCCTCAAGGCTGTTGACAAACTCCCCACGTTAAAGGGTGGGCAGGGAGCTGAGTGAGGGACACACCTCTCAGTTGTGCTTTCACGGGCTTCCCCGGCCGCCACTAAACCTTCCTTCCCTCCAGAGCTTAGAGTCTCAGCTTCTGCCAGTAGCTTTTGCTTAGAGATCAAATGCCACCTCGGGTTAGACGGAAAGGAAGAACATGGGCCGCCCCTTACTTCCTGTGGAATTTTCCATGTCTGTCAGAAAGCCTTCGGGGTTAAACCATGTGAAGAAATGAGATAAGAATATAAAGATGAGGTGTTGGAGAAACTTCTGGAGGTTTCGGGAAGACTGCCCAGGTAGGTAGCACTCTCCCTCACTGTCGTTTGTGGGGAAGAATGTGTCACCACATACTGCAGCAGTTTGTGAAACAGCCTGTCCAGTCCTGTTGTCTCCATTTCTACAGAAGAGGAGTTCCATCCTGCTGTTTTCCCCATGAAAATTCAGTGATTTTTTTTCAGGGGTCCCCATGATTGTGTATGAATGAAAATAACATTGCATTTAACTTCCAAATACAGAAAAGCAAGCACAACTTTCTCTGATTTCAGCAAAGCGGCCTGAGTTCTCTAGTCTTGTTCTACATTGTAATCAGGGAGAGAGCTTTCTATTCTACTGCTATTCCCCAAACAGAAAACACCTGCTAGTATCAAAAACTAACCCCAAACTATAGCCGCTTTATTCCTATTCTTGGCCCACTCATAGCAAAGTAACTTAAATATAAAACACTACCCAAAGAAATACGCCATGCTCCTGTGATTAGACGTAAGTTTGGTTTCTCAGTATTGCAGACTGGGGAGTTTCTAGAAATTTCCACATACTATCAACAGCTTGCACATTCAGCATAATAAGTACATAGCTGCTCAGACGCCAAGCCCTCTGACTGAGGCTGGCAGGCAGGTGATCTGTCTTGCACACACACTTCTGGGTGTGATCACAGTGTGACTCCTCCACAAAGGCAAGCGTTGCACAGTTGATGCCTTGAGACCCCTGAACCTGTGACATGTGACCCCAGTCAGGCGTTGAGAAGCTCATCGTCTGAGTGTCCAATGGCATCTGGGTTGGACAGAGGATCCAAGTCTGCAAATAGATTGAACCAGGCTGACATGTCTTGGTTACCATTGTTGGGGGCTAGTAAAAAGAAAAAAAAAGACATTAAAGAGATTCAGCTTTTGGAAATAATATTTTTGTACTACTTTTGTGATTTTTAAAGCAGATGCTTAATAAAAATAACGTTGGCTGACAATGATTCACTATATCCCCTTAAGGATAATTTTAAAATACAAATGCAAGTAACTTCTGTTTGGTGTCTCTTGGGGATGGTGACGAGGATCATCTTAGGAATTTCAGATGATTTATAGAAGGCTCTCAGATAAGGTTTAAAGTTAAAGTAACTTCTGTTCCTCCCCCACAAAAAACATTAAACTCTGCTTAAAACCTCTTTGTTGGGGCTGGAGAGATGGCTCAGTGGTTAAGAGCACTGGCTGTTCTTCCAGAGGACCCAGGTTCAATTCCCAGGACCCACATGGCAGCTCACAGCTATCTGTAACTCCAGTTCCAGGTTATCTGATACCCTCACACAGACTACATGGAGGCAAAACACCTATGCACACGAAATAAAAAATAAAGCCATGAGGTGGTGACACACGCCTTTAAATCCCGGGAGGTTCAAGGCCAGCCTGGTCTACAGAGCGTGTTCCAAGACAGCCAGGGGTACACAAAGAAACCCTGTTTTAAAAAACCAAAATAAGCCGGGTGGTGGTGGTGGTGCACGCCTTTAATCCCAGCACTCAGGAGGCAGAGCCAGGTGGATTTCTGTGAGTTCAAGGCCAGCCTGGGCTACCAAGTGAGTTCCAGGAAAGACGCAAAGCTACACAGAGAAACCCTGTCTCGAAAAACCAAAATAAGTAAATATTACTTTTGTAATACTTTTTATAAATAAGTATTACTTTTATTTACTTCAAAAATATTAGACATAAAGGGGGAAAATCCCTCCTAACCTTATCATTTATACATCAGGAAGTTGTCTCTTTAATTTTTATTCTGTCTCTTTTGAGGCAGAGTCTTGCTGTGTAGCTCAGGCTGGCTTCAGATTTGTGATCCTCTGCCTCAGGCTCCTAAATTTTGGATTACAGGTATGTACCATCATGCCCAATGCTTGTCAAAATATTTGCTAGCAAGGGCTGGGGAGATGGCTCAGCAGGTAAGTGCCAGGTTTGATACCCAGGGATCATGGAGAGAAACACACATTTTCTCCCTCTCTCTAAAGGTAATTTTAAAAAAATGTAAAACATTTTGATAAGACACTGTGTCTCAGACCCTAGTGGTTTTTGTTTGTTTGTGTGGTAGTTTGAATGTCATTGGCCCCCATAATCTCATAGGGAGTGACACTATTGGGAGATGTGGATTTGTTGGAGGGAGTGTGTCACTCTGCGGGGGTGGACTTTGAGGTTTCCTATGCTCAGGATACCGCCCAGCGTTTTAGTTGACTCCCTGTTGCCAGCAAGATCTACGACTCTCAGCTACTCCTCCAGCACCACGTATGCCTGCATGCAACCCTGTTCCTTGTCATGATGGTAATGGGCTGAACCCCTGAAACTGTAAGTGAGCCACCCCAATTCAGTATTTTCTTTATAAGAGTTGCTGTGGTCATGGTGTCTCTTCATAGCAATAAGCAAACCCAAACTAAGAAGTTGGTACCAGGGACTAGGGTATTGCTGTGATAGGCCTGACATGATTTTGTTTGGAGTTAATATGGACTTTGGGAGTTTGGGTTAAGAAAGCAGTGGAATGCTTTAAGTGCTGCTTAATGGGCCATACTAGTAGGAGCTACCTCAAGAGGTTTCAGAGAAGAATTTTAGTATGTTACCTAGAGATCATTCTTGTGATATTTTGGTGGAGGAAGTGGCTGCTTTTTGCCCTTGTCCAAAGAGTCTGCCTGAGACTAAAGTGAAGAGTTTTGGATTAGTTCTGCTGGCAGAGGAAAGCTCAAAACAGCCTAGTGTGGACTCTGTCATGTGTTTTATTTAGCGGTAACTCTAATGAAGATTTGTAATGAAAAGGAGCAAGCTGAGCAGGGTAAATTACAAAATGAATTTTTTTTGTTTTTGTTTTGTTTTTGGTTTTTCGAGACAGGGTTTCTCTGTGTAGCTTTGCGCCTTTCCTGGATCTCGCGCTATAGACCAGGCTGACCTCGAACTCACAGAGATCCGCCTGCCTCTGCCTCCCGAGGCTGGATTAAAGACGTACGCCACCACCACCCGGCACAAAAATGAAATTTGAGGAGAAAATGCGATAGAGCTAAATTCTGTGTGCAAGAAGATAAGTAAAGAAAAGCGATAAAGGGAGTGGTGACCTCGGGGCAAGATCCCACCCAGGTAAGTTTCCAACTTGTAGAAAGAAACTAAAAAGCTCAGAACCTGGTGTGGTTGTGCATAGCTATACAATCCCAGCACTCGGGAGTCAGAGGCTGGCAGATCTGAGTTTGAGGCCAGCCTGGTCTACAGAGCAAGTTTCAGGACAGCCAAACTTAGGCAGGAAAGACAGAAAGCTGGTAAAGATGTAATTGAACAAGGGGGCCATGTTCCAGCCCCAGCAGGCAGGAGAACTTGGCAACTTTGGCCACATGGTTCTGACTTTAGAGTTAAGGATAGAAGGAAAGAGTTATGAAACTAAGTTTGCTGAGGCCAGGCATGTGTCAAGGGTGTCCCTGAATGGAGGCCTAAGTAGAGAGGCCATTGCATGAAGCTGTGAAGTTGAAGCCTGGATTACCTTGGAGACCCCAAGATGTTGGAGATGATGCCAGAGTTATGGGAAACCTGCTGAGGAACCAGCCCAAGAGAGAAGTGTGTTGCAGTCAACAGCACTGAACACAGTTGGAGCATTTCCACATCAGACATGGAGATGCATAGTTTGGAGTTTGCCCAGGGGGGTTTTGGTCTTGCTTTGGTCCAGTATTTTCTCACTGTGCTCCCTTCCAAAATTTTGGAATGGTAATGTATCCTGTGCCGTTATATATTGGAAGTATGTGATCTGCTTTTTTTATTTTTATTTTATAGGAGATTGCAGTTAAGAGATTGCATGAGTCTCAGGAGAGACTTTGAACTTTGGGACTGTTACTGACTATGGGGAGTTCTGAATGAAGTTAGACTAAATGCATTTTGCATTATGTTTTTTTTTTTGTTTCTGTTTTTTTTTTGGTTTTTCGAGACAGGGTTTCTCTGTGTAGCTTTGTGCCTTTCCTGGAACTCACTTGGTAGTCCAGGCTGGCCTCGAACTCACAGAGATCCACCTGGCTCTGCCTCCCGAGTGCTGGGATTAAAGGCGTGCGCCACCACCGCCCGGCTTGCATTATGTTTATGTCACAGCTTATGGGGGCCAGGGAGTGGAATTTGGTAGGAGGTGTGGCTTTGTTGGAGTAGGTGTGGCCTTGTTGGAGGAAGTGTGTCACTGTGGGGGCGGATTATGCTCAGGATACCGCCCAGTGTGTCAGTTGACTTCCTGTTGCCTGCAAGATGTTGGATGGTCAGCCATTCTTCCAGTACCATGTCTGCCTGCATGCCATGCGCTCCCCACCGTGATGATATTGCATGATGTATAACGGTGATAATGAACTGTAGAGCCACCTCAAATGTCTTTTGTTTGTTTTTATAAGAGTTGTAATGGTCATGGTGTCTCTTCTCACAGCAATAGAAACCCTAAACTGCCCTGGCTGTCCTGGAACCTGCTCTGTAGACCAGGCTGGCCTCGAACTCACAGAGATCCGCCTGCCTCTGCCTCCCAAGTGCTGGGATTAAAGGTGTGCACCACCCATGGGCAGGCTTTTGGGAGCCCAGTGCCTGTGGTGTGGTATCTTGCACAGCCTTAGTGCAGCGGGGAGGGGCTTGGACCTGCCTCGGCTCATTGTGCCGGGCTCTGCTGACTCCCCATGGGAGACCTTGATTTGGGGGATGTGGAGATGGGGGGTGGCTTGGGAGGGAGGGCTGGGGTGTGGGTGGTATGTAGGGTGAGTAGAAAATTTCTTAATATAAAAGAAAATGGAAAAAAAAGAAACTGGGACATGCTTGAATTTTCATCCAAAAAAAAAAAGTGTCCTTTCAATCAATTGGTAAAAGCATCTGTGCTCAAAGATTAAGTTGACTTTAAAATGTTCTTTAATAATTAGAATATAAATTAAAGGGTTTTATTACGGCAAAAAAAAAAAGTGTGCACCACCTCTGCCGGCCAGGGTTTTATTTTTTATTTATTTATTTTTTAAATGTGTTATCACTCTTCACAAAGCAGTAGCCTGCTTTTAAAGAATGAATTGTTTTATTGTATATTTGAGCACCTGCACACCTGGACTTGGAGTTAGACAGTAGGGAGCTGCCATGTGGTTGCTGAGAATTGAACCTGGCTCCTCTGGAAGAGCAGCCAGTGCTCTTAACCACTGAGCCATCTCTCCAGCCCCTCAACCCACCTTATTATTAATGTTTCAATCCCTCTCATTTCAATACCTCCTAGAATGGAAAGTTTTGTATGTCAGTAGCCTGCAAATTTTCCTGTAATGTATTCAAGGATACATGTTGATACATGAGAGCTAGGACTAGTAGATCATACATGGCGATAACAGTGGGTCATTTCAAAGGCTACTAGTCCCTTGTCTTTGGGTTACTGTTGCTGGGATGAAACGCCATGAGGAAAAGCAATCTGGGGAGGAAAGAAGTCAGGACAGGAACACAAGCACGGCAGGAACCTGGAGGCAGGAGCTGATGCAGAGGCCATGAAGGGAGCTGCTTACTGGCTTGTTCCTCATGGCTTGCTCAGCCTGCTTTCTTATAGAACCCAGGACCACCAGTCCAGAAGTGGACCCATCCACAGTGGGCTGGGCCCTCCCTCATCAATCACCAATTAAGAAAAATGCCCTCCAGGCTTGCCTGCAGCCTGATCTTATGGAGACTTTTTCCCAGTTGAGTCTCCCTTCTCTCTGATGACTTTGGCTCATGCCAAGTTGACATAAAACCAGCTAGGACATCCCTGAAGGACAAGGAGTCTAGAAACCATGACAGGGGCCTGGGGGACAATCCAGGAACTGGATATGCACTGGGTCACAATCACAGAGAGATAAATGTCCAACTCAGAACAGAGTCAAGGAACCCTCTGCTGTGTCTGAGGCCCCGTGTGTCAGGGCAGAGCCTGTGGCTTCGCTGTGTTTGGGTCCAGCTCCAGTTCTGGGAACTGAGGTCATGTCAGCTATACACATGCAAGGACTGCTCTGAGTCCTGGGTGTTCCACTCTGCTTCACAGTCAGACAGAACCACTTACATAGGACATGGGAGAGCAAGCATAGAGATGGCTGCTGATCACGGTCGTGCCCAACACCTTCTTGATGAGTGTGTAAAAAGTATAAGGCGGGAAATGAATTTCGTTATCTGTGATTAGAAAAAGAAACAGAACTCGGGCGGTGGTGGCGCACACCTTTAATCCCAGCACTCAGGAGGCAGACGCAGGTGGATCTCTATGAGTTCAAAGCCAGCCTGGGCTACCAAGTGAGTTCCAGGACAGCCAGGACTGCACAGAGAAACCCTGTCTCAAAAAACAAAACAACAAAGAAAAAAATAAACTTTTTTTTTTTTTTTGAGAGAGAGAGAGAGGTGGTTTCGAACTCATGGCAGTCCTCCTGCCTCACCCTCCCATTCTGGTAAAATGACATCGTTCTGGTCACTCCTCATCCCACCCCTGGGAAACTGAGCAGCGGTATTGTGGTGAATCTTATGCATCTATTTTGGTTAATATCTAAATGAATTTGTCTGTCTAGTTAGGGATGGAATTGCTTAATGATAAATATATGTATGTCCAGGTAAATCAGAAACTGCAAAACCATTTTTCCTAATAGTATTACATTTAATTTGTGCTTCTTTAATCTGTACTTCTCTAAGGCTCTCTTTGTTGCCGCATCCTTGTGAACATGGGGATTGTCTTCTTATTCTAGCCACAGTGTTGCATTCTTAGGGTTTTTAATGTTTTGTTGGGGCTGGCTTGTTGCTGTTTTGTCTCTGTAACACAGTCTTGCTGCATAGCTTGGGGTGGCCTCTGACCAGCTGTAGCCTGTGCTGGCCTGGCTCTTCCTGCTGGCGTCTTTGAGTATTGGCATCTGGGGATTAAAGGAAGTGCTGTCTCATCTGGATTTCCCATCAGTGTTGCACTGTTTTAATGGTGTTGGACTGAACCCACACCTGCACATGCTAGATAGGCACTCTACTTCTGAGCTAGCTCTGGGTCCTGAATTTCAGCTTCACTTTGCATTCAATGATTAGTGAAGTGGCACACTTAATGAGTTAAATTCCCACCCCACCCCCCTGTTTTTAAAGACAGGGTTTCTCTGTTTAACAGTCCTGGCTGTCCTGGAACTCACTCTGTAGACCAGGCTGAACTCAGAGACCTGCCTTCTGAATGCTAGGATTAAAGGTATGTGCCACCACTGCCCCACATGAGTTAATTTCTAAGTTATCAGATTTTCCATTATTACTTTATGCCCAGAGCTGAGAGCTACCTTTTTCCTGCTGTTCCTTCCCCCACAAAGCAAAGCAGCCTGGGTACAGGGCCTTTCTCAGGACCTCTGCTTGGTTTTTTTGTTGTTGGTTTTGTTTGGGACTGAGACTCACTATGTGGACCAGGCTGGTCTTGAACTCACAAAGATCCACCTGCCTTCGCCTCCCGAGGGCTGGGTTACAGGCGTGCACCACTGTGCCCGGCAATATCTTTGCTTTCTGTGTACTATGAGCCGTGACTACCTGCTGCATGTAATGCTTGGTCCTCAGTCATCCCACACTGGGAGGTAGTAGATCCTTTAGGAGCTGTGGGCTGAGGACCAGGGTGTAGCTCAGTAACAGGGCACCACATGGGAGGGAACTGACGTCACTGCTGGCCACTGGGACTGCGGCCTTGGCTCCCGGGAGGTAAACAGGCCTCCTTCAGCATGGCCCTGTCGCCTGTGCAGAAGCAGTGACCAACTGACCATGGACTAAAACTCTTCAACCCTGAGCCAGGACACAGTAAGGTGCTAACTAGCAGGTGTACAGGAGAGGAAAAAGGAGACCTCAGTCCCGGCTGAGGGTGCAGCTGACGGGTGGTCCAGCATGGAAAGGCCCTACCTAGTTCTACGCCAGCACCAGAGAGAGAGATGGGGGAGAAAGGAGGAAAATTACAATTCAACAACAACCACAATAATAAACATTATGTAAAAATTACTAATGATTGAGATGTGGTGGCCTTCACCTGTAATCCTAATTCTCGGAAGGTTGAGACTGGAAAATCCAAGAGTTCAAGGCCAGCCTGGCTACACAGCGAAATCGCTGTCTGCCATTTAAATGACTTCAGTTCAGAACACACAGAATACAGAGCGAGGTGTGGCTTGCAGGAATTATGGTTGCCAAATATAACAACATCTGAAAAACCTAATCAAAAAATACATGGGATACTTTATTTTTTAGTTTCTCATAATGCTGATTTATTGAAAATTTTTGAAGTATTGGTATAATAAGAACTTGGACGTCTGCCCAAAAGACCTTCCATAGGCAAACACTTGAGAAATTTGAGCACAAAATGATTAAGTATAGTGATAATTATAACCCACAGAAAAATATGGATTCAGATCTATAATAGATTATGAATGGGAAGAGAAGTCTGTTTAGAGCAGTGTGAACCAATGTGCTATCCTGTGTTAGGGAGGTCACTGTCTATCCTTATGCAGCAAATGCTGTGGCACATGCTGTAGGATGAGTGACCTCTGAGGTCCGTCTTGCTAAATGAAGTGCCCTGTCACCGAAACCCAAAGCCTGTCATTCCAGGGGTACAGAGTATCTGAAGCCGTGAGATCCGTACACACCTGCAATCCCACAGATCGGAGGTTGTATCCTAGGTGCCTGGATCATTCCTGTCTACGGCCATCATGCAGTCCAAGGCATCTTCTGAGCTGGGTTTGCCCAGTGATGGAGCACACAGCTACCACAGATGATGCCTGGTTTTTTCGTTCACACTATGAGGCAAAGTGGTCCTTTTCTAAATTCTCCTGAATCTCACTGAGTATTAATACAGTGAAAAGAAGTGACTTACATTTTAATTTCTTTGGACTCTGTGAAGGCACTGGCAGGTTATCTGAGTGTTCTGATCCCTCTTGGGAGACCCAGCCTTTGGGGGGAGGAAAGACAGAGAAACAGGAGTCAAAAGCTGGATCCTCCTGTCTGCCAGAGGTAAGCACCTGACGAGCGCCATCTCCTTAGTCTCTGCCTTTTGATGGGGAGTGAAGAGTGTTTATGGACATTGAGAGAGGTTTGCAAACATGTACACTTTTTTTCCTGGTTTGTTGGATTACTGATTTTCCTTCCTTTCCTTAGTTGTTATTAAGGATCGCTGGTTTACTGTGCTAGGCGTGGTGGGCTAATCATGCCTATTCTTACTTTTAGGATAGTCAACAAATCTCTAATGATTAATCACTTCACACATGCCTTTGGTTTGCCTTTCGATAAGTATGAAGAGCACGGATTTACTGTAAAGCACAAAACGTGACTGCTGCAGGGGGTCATGGGAGTTTGAGAGATGAGATCCGGGGCTATAAGGGAGGCTGCACTACCGCTACAGCTGTGGAAACAGGAAACAACCACTGGAGTCCCAGAAAATATGGGCCCCACTTCCATGTGCCTCAGAAAGTTCAAGGATTGGATTAGAAGTCCACAGCTCAGACTCCTGTCTGAACTCACGTGAGGGCTGAACGGGAGCTAAAGAAGCAATAGTGGCCGGTGCTGCCGCACCCCTTTAATCCCAGCACTCCTGAGGCGGAGGCCCGCCTGTCTACAGAGCAAGTTCCAGGAGAGCAGGGCTACCCAGAGAAGTGCGGTCTCAAAAATCCGAAGATGGTGCCCTGGGGATCTGGAAGTACTTAACTCGGTGGTGGACAATGGTACTTTGAAGTGAGTCTGGAGGTAAGAGAGCAGATGCAGACGGGTTTTTATCCTACAGCTCATGCTGCTGTGCTTTTATAAAAATGGAAGCGGCATGCTGACACGAGTCTGGGAAGTGACTAGAGGCGTGTGGAGGAGGAGCTGAGAGGCCGGAGACCTGTTGGACTCTCTTGCAGCAGCACAGACAACCAAGTGAGTTCCGAGTGGAGTGGAGAGTGGACAGGCTCAGTTTGACACCAGCACAGACGAGGAGCAAAATTACTCCCAAGGTGCAGCCCTGATACAGGACCACCAAGGGGTTGCTGGTGACCCCTTCTCTAGGACAGCCCTCTGCCCCACACCCCCAGCTCTCTCCAGTGTCCGCCACTCCTGCTGCCCCTTCCTCTTCCTCCCCCCCCCCCCTTAATTCTGAACCCTGCAGGAAAAAACACACCAAATTTTGCTTGGGGTGGTGGTGGCATCCCCTGGCCCAGGAGTGGTTTAGATCAGTGCTGTAAACCGGACACTGGGCCGTCAGTGTGGAACACATGGGTTTGGTGGAGGATGCGAGGAGACAGCCCTTGTTTCAGACTTGCTGACAGCTGTAGTGTGATTTAGATTTGATATTTTTCCTGCTGACTGGTACGACTGCAGATTTTACCTAGTAGTGGTGAAGTTAAAACCTATTTCCCTTGATTCTAGCTTCAATAACCACAGTAGTGTGGCTTAGCAGACACAAAGCCCATGTCCAAATGTCTCATCAACACTTACTGTTGAACGCTCCAGCATGAAGGCCAAGGTCAAAGAGCTGTGAGGGAAGGAACTGGGAGGCGTAGGAGAGAGGCCCGGATCCCACTGGAGGCTCCTGGGAGGCGAGGCCAGCGCTGGGGCTCCTGCAGGCCGTCTGGCACTCGTGTGTAAATTCACCAGCACTGGAAGAGGTGGGGCTTAGGAAGCTGTTCAGAAATGAGAATTCCTTTTCAAGATCGTCTCCTTCCAGCCAGTCTCTCGGCAGAGGTCTTGCAGCTGCTGGTGAGAACGAAAAGCAAGGGTTTACTTCCCTTTGAGGAAGTGAGAGCAGGACATAGGAGAACTGATTCAGTTTTCCTTTATGGCTTTAACATGATTTTAAAACAACTATATTGATTAGAAGTCTTCAGTTATTTCTAACAAGACAGGATTGAGATCAAAATGGTCAAGACAGTTGTGAATGCCCATGAACACGTAAGCTAAGAACACAGACGGACACAAGCCTGTGGAGTAGTAAGGAACACACAGGGAGTGAGGTGATGCTCTGACACCGATGAGTGCTGGAAACCCACGGGAACTGACTCGTGCACATAGACGCAGCATGCTCATGACCTAGAGGCGATAAACAGCGTGCTTTGATCACAGTGTAGTAAAACAATGTTAAAGCTAGAAAACAAGTTCTTTTACTGATAAGTTTTAAAACCTACAGTGAAACAATTTTAGCGGAAAGAAAAAAACTTCCTGAGACACTATGGTAATGTTTCATAATCCATGTGATAAATACCAAGAATGAAGGAGAGGTTGTGGTGCCCTTCACAGGGCCTTCACTCCAGTATAACTAGTAAAAGTCCCAGGACTATTCAGGATACGAAATAACCCCAAAATCATGTACTTAAAAGCTCCAGAATTCAGGAAGAACTGGAGAACCTGTGGTATTTGTACTGGGAACAGCCCTCACCCACCATAACCATTCTAGCCTGGAATACCCAGTCTCACTTGAGGGGCTCCCCCACCACCATTTCACGATCTGCCCTTTTACCTGAGGCTAAATTCCATAACTACAGTCAAGAGCTGAGGCTCCGATCACCCCGCAGACCTCATCGGACAGACACTGAGTGGCGGGGAGGAGGACAGGATTAAGGAGACGTGAGAGGAGCGGAGCAGAGCTGCTCACTGGACTTTGGTTGAAGGCCCTCGCCAGCAAGAAGCAGAGGTCAGCACAAGGAACTTTCCCGTAAGTTCTTTCTCCATCTCAGCTGACGCCCTGTGGCTTCCTAAGCGTCTCAGCAGAAAGCCTGTGTGACCCTATGGGCTGCAGGTTTTGCCTTACAAAGTCTAATTCTGTCAGGGCATCGGCGTAGGCTCCATATACTCTCACTTGTCAGAGTTTCTTTTCTTTCCTTTGTCTTTTTTTTTAAATCCCAAGTGCTGGGATTAAAGACATATGCCACCACCACCTGGCTGAGAAAGGTTTCTTAACTTTTTGACATGTAACTTCATCGAGCTAATGCTAAGGCAGTTAATTGCAACTCTCCCTTGAGAAGCCCATGCTTGGGTCTGTCTTGTTTTTTTTCCCTGAGCATCTCACTATTGCATGCATGCTTAAAATCTTTGTAAAATATGACTTTTCATAAACTACAACTCAGAAATCACCTGCCTCTGCCTCCCAGGGTGGGGTTAAAGGCATGTGTGCCACCCTCACCTGGCCAGAATTTTTAACTGAGTGTATTTATTTATCAGTGTATGTGTGTGTATGGTCACATGTGTGTGAAGATCTTAGGTCGCTTTCAAGGAGTAGGTTCTGTTATGGCTAAAGAAGCACGATTTTATGCTAGACCTCCATCTTGGTACCCACCAACCCTTTGTCACTGACTCCAGTGCCCAGTAACCCTGACTCAATGACCCCACACAAAAATGTACAGCTATGATTATCTACTTGTTAGGATATGGCTGCTTTTCTTGCATCTGTAACTTGCTTACGTAGATACTCCAAAGACTTGAGTTGCCTTAATCACTTAACTTGGCAGCCAGAACAGTTTTTATTTGCTTGCATAGATATGGAAGGTCTTCCTATGATTTTCCCCTTTAAAAATCCTTTCCCATACTGCTTGATGGCAATCTCAAATTCGGCTCAGAGATTGTTCATCCTGCTAGCAGCTAATGAATAGATCTTTTAATTACAATTGGATTCAGTCTGTGGTCTTTTCCCAGGGGTTCCCTTCCTCCACCTTGTGGTTCCTGGGCAATGAACTCCGGGCATCATGTTTGACGGCAGGGTGCCGTCACCGGCTGAGCCATTCCGATTCCCAGCCTGACTTTTCGCATGGGTGTTGAAGATCCAAACTCAGGTCCTGCTCCTTGTGTAATTATATTGACTGAGCCATCTGCCCAACCCCTGTCTCAGTTTTTAATTATTATTTTATGTGTATGAGTGTTTTGCCTGCATGTATGTACATGTACCAGTGAGCATGCTTGGTGTCCATGGAGGTCAAAAGAATTGTCAGATCCCCTGGAACTGGAGTTATAGATGGTTGTGAGCTACCAAGTGGGTGTTGGGAATCAAACCTGGGTCCTCTGGAAGAGCAGCCAATGCTCTTAAGCACTGAGCCATCTCTTCAGCTCCACTATTAATATTTAAAGATTTACTTATTAGTGTGTATGAGTGCTTTTGTCTGCATGTACATCTGTATACTAGAAGGGAGCATTAGATTCATGAAACTACAGTTACAGATGTTGTGAGCTGCTATATGGGTCCTGGG
The DNA here is from genome assembly GCF_949786415.1 of Peromyscus eremicus. Taxonomy (NCBI): domain Eukaryota; kingdom Metazoa; phylum Chordata; class Mammalia; order Rodentia; family Cricetidae; genus Peromyscus; species Peromyscus eremicus. The sequence goes on along the minus strand of NC_081429.1, from coordinate 50,599,044 downwards.
AATTGAATGAACTCAGGACCTCTTAACCTCTGAGCTGTCTCTCCTAATATTTTTAATAAGACTCCAATTCTGCTTCATACTAGCTAGCTCTGGAATTCTTTTCTGAAGCCATAAACCTTGGGTTTCCCTGAGTTGGGGTCCCTAAAACATTTAGGGGTGTCTCTTCATGGAGCTGGAGGTGACGGTAGAGCTGAGCTCCTGTCCCTCACCACTGACATGGTCCTTGGCCCTGCAGAGGAAAGGGTGCTTTCAGGCCAAGAGCACCTAAGGTCTAGCTACCCCTCCTCACAAGCACTCGGCTTCAGAAGCCACTCAGAAGCACACCACTACTGCCCATGCTCCAGCTCACCATCCAACAGAGAAGAGAGGACTCCTAAACCTTCCCAAAGAAACTCCATGCTCAAACAACTGCAGAGAATTCAAGCCCAAGAATATTCTCAGAGATAGTGGAGCTATGCTAAGAGACCCAGGAAAAAGATAATCTTGCTGGACATATAGGCTAAACCATGGCCAGCTGCTTTGCCTGAAAGAACCAGGAGGGAAGCTGGCTGGGGTCAGAACACTTGGTGTGTGAAACAATTTGTACTGTAACATTCCTGAAGTCAGTAGAGTGACCAGCTGGAAATGAGTGGAGCTGACTAGCCAAGTGTGGTCAGGGGAAGATTTCAAAACGGACAAAGTTGCCACCTCAGGCATCTGACCCTGAGGTGAGGAGAGGGGAAGATGAAGAACAGACCCCATTAAAATCATTCCTCATCTTACTAAAAAACAAGCAAATAATAAGTGGGAGACTAACACCCCGAGTTACTAAAACACGTTTACAAAATCCAGTTTTCAGCAAATGCTCATGGGGCATGTACTAGCAAGAAGGCAAAAAACTAGAAGTTATGTGCGACACTGACTAAAGGTCACATTAGTACTCAAACTTCCAGTCACTTAGCTACTCAGCGAACTAAAGGAATCCATGATAAGATGCGTAAGAGAAGGAGAGGAGCACAAGCTGGTGGTTAAGCCCCAGAGGCCGAGCAGATGGGATGGGGAATGGGCTCTTCCACAGATGCCAGCTTGGAGCTTGGCTTGCACTCACTATCTTTCCAAGAGCTAGCCAGGACACAACGGTAGTGCCTGGTTGTAGCATGGTAGCAACAGTAAGAATAGATTGAAGACGACAGGAAGCATTTCTTGCTTCAACCCTCCCCAACTCCAAGAAGCTCACAGGAAGAGGGGGGAGCAGATAACCTGTCCTTTCGGAGAAGGGAATAAATTAAGTGCAAGCCTTAGCTTGAAATCTGGTACTAGGTTCACTAGGTGAAACCCAGTGACAGACAGATGGCCCCATAGTCCCTGCCACTAGCACCACCAACTGATGCTCTAGCCCCGTGGTTCTCAACCTTCCTCAGGTTGCGACCCTTTAATACAGTTCTTCATGTTGTGGTAACCCCCAAACATAAAATATTTTGTTGCTACTTCCTAACTGTAATTTTGCTACTGTTACGAATCATAATGTAAATACTCATGCTTTCCAATGGTCTTAGACAACCCCTGTGAAAGTGTGATTCAAGTCCCAAAGGGGTTGCATTCCACAGATTAAGAACCATTGTTCTAGCCTTTAGCCAGACTGTCAAGTAACTATCCATCAGCCCTTCCCATCCAGACATAAACACTGTGGCTCAGAGCAGGGAAGTAATCACAGGACTTCACCTTAGAGCTCACTATAGGGCCCCCTGGGTGAAACCCAGCAGTAGGAAGACCTGAGGACTCTATCCTTAGGTCAGCTCTCAAGATAGAGCCACCCGATCTGCAGTGGCATCAGATGAAGACCCCACTCCGGGGACTGCATCACTGTGAGCACTACACCCGTGCTTGGTGAACAGGCACAAACTTGCACTGGTCTGTGGCAGAACCTAGCTTAGTATCATTTGGGCCAAGTGACTACTACCAACGTTCCCAAATTTGGTAGACATGAGGCAAGACTGTTTGAAATGTGATTGCTGGCTGGTATCACCCAACACTGGGGCAGTCCTAATGATCCCTGTCCCTAGGCCAGTGCTGAGGACAAGCCTCAGCGCCTGCCCTAGTGTCAGGGAGACCCTGGGCTCATGTTGATTAGACTTACTAGCATTAACAAGTTATTCGCAGTAGTTTTGGACTCACCAGCAGCAGAGAGTCCATTTTGGTCTTAGGCTGTAGGACCCAACTGTGACCTGGTATTTCAATGTTGGTCACTTCAGGACTACCTACCCCATTTCTCCCCAAATGACAGCCATCATAATACGGAAGGCGGCTGTCCACAAGGAAAGTAGATGTCAACTTACTGCATAAGAGCCTGGGGCTGGCGCCTCCGATGATACGCACAGTAAGAGGGAATACTGTGGTGCCTGATTACAGGCCAGTGACAGTGGATGGCATCCTGGAGTGGGAGCTACACCGCGTTGAGAGCTGCCATGTGGGTGCTGGAAACCAAACCCAGGTCCTCTGCAAGAGCAGTAAGTGCTCTCCAGCTTCCGTTTTTAGAAGCTGGTGTTTTCACATTTCAGTCTCTGTGACAGTGTTCAGTTGTTACTGTTACAGTATTGCATCTTACAAACAAAAGACTTTATTGGTAAGTCTTAAGGTAATCCGCAAAGCAGAAGACTGGAGTTGACACACCAGAAATATAGAAAGGACTCAAGGCACACTGAAGGAAAATCAGCCACAGGGAAACTGTAAGATGAGGAGAAACGAGGAAGCCCGTGTCAAAGTGGAGGCAGCAGCAAGGGACGTCATGCCAGTGCACACCTTTAATGCCAGCACTTGGGCAGAGTCCCAGGCCAGTCAGGGTCACACAGAGAAACCGTCTCCAAAGGGGGTGGGGGGGATTGGGACGTGTAGCAAGATCACACCTAGCCATGATTTAAAAATGTAAATGGATTAAATTCTTCCATTAAGTCCGGGACTGGTGACTGAATGTACTTTTTAATAAAAGTCCCAATTATACGTGGCTTAAAGCAATCAGTTGGCCTGAGAAGTGGACAGGGTAGAGTTACAAAGTGACAACATTTCAAATGCAGTTTAAACTAGTCTTTTAAAACCATCTTTTAAAAGAGTGTGACAGACCATTCTCCATTAAAACGTGGCCATTTCAGTTTGGTGCATCTACCGTCTTACCTGGTTCTCTCTCAAATCTCTCTTCCTCTTCTGACAAAGCTACTCTAAAGTAAAAACAGATTTTGGTTAAAATACATTTGAGGTTCATAGCCCCCAGTTTCATATAATCAAAATTTTAATTCAAGAGGTACATAATACACTTGTCTGGTAGATCAAGTCTGTAACAGAGTGTGTCTTATTTCTGTAGATCTGCACAGGCTGTAAAAACCCTTATTCTTATTTTTTTTCTTTTTTTTCTGTCTCCTCTCCCCTCCCCTCCCCCCCCTTTGGTTTTTCCAGACAGGGTTTCACTGTGTAGCTCTGGCTGTCCTGGAACTCACTCTGTAGACCAGGCTGGCCTCGAACTCAGAGATCCGCCTGCCTATGCTGGGATTAAAGGTGTGCGCCACCACCGCCCTGCTCCCTGCTCGCTCTTTCCACCCCCGTCTCAGTAAACAGTAATTCAGAGTCTATATCTGGATCATAGGCACTGGGCTGATACAAGGTTGAATATTCCTAATTTGGAAATCTGAACTCCGGAATGTCCACAGCCTTTTGAACAGCAAGATGATAGGCTAAATAGAAAACTTGTTTATCATGAGGCTTGTTTTCTGGACACACTATTTAAAGGAGACTGACGTCCTCTCAGGTCACAAGCACAAGACACACAGAACACACACCAGTTCCTTTCCTCTGCATCCATGTCTTCCTTTCAGTATGGTCTTCTAAAAGAGGGGAGGACATGGGGTAGAATTATGTAGAAATTTCTGGAGTCTTTGCTCTCACTGAAGAAACCACTGTTACTTGCTCTTTTTTTTTTACTGTGTTTTAGAGTATTGCCCACAGACTTCGGAGCTTATTTTTTGAATTAAAATTATCCTAATCAATTAAAAAAAGATTCAAGAAAGCATAAATGAATTTCATGTTTAGACCTGGATCCCATCCCTAAGATATGTTTATGCAAATATACCAAAATTCCTTTTTAAAGTCTGAAAACTGGCACACTTGTACAAACACTTTGGGTAAGGGCCCTCACCCTGTGCATCTCAGAGCCTCTGGCTACAGGCTGTGGTGTTTCATTTTTATGCACTAAGGGCTGGGGTGGCCTTTACTTAACTTGTAGGAACTAAATGAGAGGAGACAAATACCCCACACAAAATGTGACATTCTACTTTGTATAATAAAGTGATATTTGCCAAAGAGAATAAGACAAGCCAGTCTATGACATCCCTAGTCAATGGTCATTTCCAATATGTATCTAATATGCTATGCTGAGTTAGTACACCCATGTCACATGAATGGGGCACAGAAACCGAAGAGAGACTGAGCTGTTATTCCTGGGCATGGCTTCACAGTTGCCAGTATTGAAGGCTGTTAATGTGTCTTTAAAGACACGCAAAGACTAATACAGTGTCAATTTTTAAAAAAATACTGAAAACCTAGCCAGGCAGTGGTGGTAAATGTCTTTAATCCCAGCACTCAGGAATCAGAGGCAGGTGGATCTCTGTGAGTTCAAGGCCAACCTAATCTACAGAGTGAGTTCCAGGACAGCCAGGACTGGAACAGAAAAACCTTGTCACAAAAAAAAAAAAAAAAAAAAAAAAAAAAAAAAAACCCTTTCAGAGTAAGTAATTTAGGATTTGCAATGACGTTTCCGATGATAGTATATGTATATGATATTTTTAGAATGACTTGGATGAAAGTGTTTGTAAATCTGCTCGGTAACTCAAAAGAATAGCTTTTATACTATTGAAGATACACGACATTTTCAATAAAGCTTCCCTGTGACAATGAAAAACTATTTAGTCATGACTTCTTGTTGTTTTTTTGTTGTTGTTGTTTGTTTGTTTGTTTGTTTTATTTTTGAGACAGAATCTCACTACATAGCTCTGTTTGACCTGAAACTCGTTCTATAAACCATGCTGGTCTCCAACTCACAGAGATCTGCCTGTCTCTGCCTCTTGATTGCATTCATGATTTTAAATGTCAACATAGAACAATGGTAAATCTTATTTATACATTTTATACATACAAACATTTAGTTTGGATTTCCCATAGAGAAATACTATTGTTGGGATCACCATCCACTCAATAGTACCTGTCACTCCCGACAGAGTTTGGTGCTGTCAGGAGTGCCACTGCAGCTAAGCCTGGGCAGAGCACAGGGAAGTGGGCATGAGCAAGGCCCTTAGCTCCTAGTCTTGGCTGTGTTATTTGGAGATCGATTTCTAACAGTTACTGGTCCTGGACCTGCCTGCGCCCCTGCTGTCCCTTCCAGGCTTCCCGGCTGTGGAACAATCTTTTTCTACACTGTGAATTTGTATGACTCATTGACTAATAAAAAGATGGTTGGCTGATGAGCTGGGCAAGAAGAGATTGAGCTCTTCAGCCAGACTAGGAGAATGCTAGGAAGAGGAAGAGCAGGGTCAGAGGAGTGGCCAGAAAACTCAGAGATAGCGAGACATGCTGGGGGACATTTAAAGCCATGAGCCACATGGCAATACACAGATGAATAGAAATGGGTTAACTTAAGTTGTAAGAGCTAGTCAGTAATAAGCCTGAGCTATGGTCGAGCAGTTGTAATTAACATAAGTCAGAGTGGTTATTGGGATCTGGCAGGTGGGAAAGAAATATCCACCTATACTTCCCAACAGTACTCAGTTCTTAACACAGTGCATAGTCTTCCTCATGACGGAAGCCTGGAGTCGTCACCACAGTTGAGTGGTACTGTTATCTCCTGTGCCTACCATGTTGACTGCAGGAGAAATACGGCAAATGCTTGTGTTTGGAAAAGGGACATAGAGTCAGCACTCTGTGAGCCAGAGAGGAGATGCATGCAGGATTCCCCAGCAGCAGAGGCAGCTTTCAGCTACTTACTTATTGAGGTTGGCAGTGAGACAGCTGCCTTCTGCTGCTTCTTCACTGTAGTCTGCAGTGAGATTGCCTGGCGTATCCTGTAGTTGCTAAGGATATGATATTTAATGTTCAGTAGATTAAAAAATCTATTTCTTTTTACAAACAAAGGGAGAGTGAAAACTTTAGACAACAATATAAAATAGAAGTAGTTCTGAATAGAGTGAGAGCTGTGGGAATGTGGGTGGGTGTGATTTACACTGAGCCTCTTCATCCTGGCTGCCTGTGGAAAGGTTAGCCTTGGGGAAAGGCCAGCAACTTGTGATAGGTCCAAAGAAAACACACTGCCCTGCCAGCCTGTACTGTAATCCTCAAAACATAACTAAAGATGTTCTTCAATTCTGAGGAGAAATTAGGCATATAATTTTGACATTATTCACTGAAGCATTTATATGTTTGTTGGTTGGTTGATTGGTTTTTTGAGACAGGGTTTCTCCATGTAGTTTTGGTGCCTGTCCTGGATCTCGCTCTGTAGCCCAGGCTGGCCTTGAACTCACAGAGATCCACCTGGCTCTGCCTCCCAAGTGCTGGGATTAAATGTGTGTGCCACTGCTGCCCGGTTTAAGAGCTCAGCTCTTAATCCTGAGCCACTGCCTCCAGCTGTGTGTCTCTTCTGCGTCCTCTCTTCTTCCCTCTTCTTCTATCATACTAGTACCTCTGCCTGCAAGGTTCCTGTGTATTTCAGTCCTACTGCTGGCTTTGGAACCTAGAGAGTATGGATCCTTAGCAGTGGGGGGAAATGTTTCCCAAGGTTTCATGGGTTTAAAACTAAGCTGAGGCAAAGAAAGTTTCAATGTTATCACTTAATGAAGTGTGATACAGCTAAAGAAGAGAACCTGAAGACATACCTTGAGAGCTATGAAGTCATACGGATGAAAGCCAGCACAGGCCTCCTGGATTTGGGACATCATTTGAGCTGTTTTCTTCCAGAACCCAAGCAATGTTCTCTGCGGAAAAAGGAAAGGCAACACTACAGTCTAAGATCTATTTCCTTACTGCTGTGGTACTCAGTAACAGACAAGAACTGATCCAACTGTCCAAGTGTAGGGAACAGAAAGAACTGTAGATCATAATTCTTCATTAATAAGAGAAAGAAAACCAATGGTTCTAAAAGCCTCGGAATCCAAAACAGAAACACCAAAGGCGTAAAAACACCAATCTATATGTGTAATCTTTAATGTTAACATATATAAGCATTTATGTGTATAGCATATATAAGCAGGGTGTGCCTAAAGAGGTCAGAAAACACCTTGTGGGAGCTGGTCCTCTCCTTCCAGCATGTGGGTCCCAGGGATCAAATTCAGGTCATCAGGCTTCATAGCAAACATCTTCACTTGCTGAGCCATCTCATTGGCCCATAGAATCCTTTTTTGTGTTTTGTTTTGCTTCATGAGACAGTCTTACTGTGTAGCCTTGGCTGGCCTGGAACTTGCTATGTAGACCAGGATGTCCACAAACTCACAGAAATTCACCTCTGAATCCTGAGTGCTTGGATTAAAGGTGTGTGCCTTTCCTTTTTTTTCTCTTTCTTCCTTCCTTTCCCCTTTCCCCCCTTCCCCCTTCCCCTCCTTCCCCTCCCCCTCTTCCCTTCTTTCTCCCTTCTCCTCCTCTTCCCCTTCTTCCTCTTCCTGGTTTTTTTTGTTTTGTTTTGTTTGTTTTTGGGTTTTATGAGACAGGGTTTCTCTGTGTAATCCTGGAACTTGCACTATAGACCAGGCTGTTCTAGAACTCACAGAGATTCACCTGCCTCTGCTTCCTGGGTGTTGGGATTAAAGGTGTGTACCATCACCACCCCGTAAGTATCTTTTTATTACAGGAAATATTATTAAATTTGGCCTTTCATTAAGGACTCAAGAAAGACTTGACCCTTCATGTGTTATTGAGCTAACTCAGGTAATTTGTAATCTTCCTTGTTGCTTCAAGATTCCTGTTGCAAGACAAGGCTGAATGGAGGAGTACCAGGCTAGTAGCTGTTAAATTACAGATTGCCATTGCTTTCATTGTCAAGGACATCTTTTTTTGAGTCTTGATTCCATAGTACTAAACTGAATTAGGAATACTGCTTTAAAACAGCAATGAATAATCACCTTCTTTCAATAATTCTTTCCTCATTCAAATACAGTTTCCTACATGCTATTTTGAAATACACATTAAAGTGAGTACTTACTACTTTGTAAACAGCATTCATTGTAGATTATTCATGTGACATGAGGGCAACATATGTGCAGGTGAGTGCTGGAGAATATTTGTTTAACTATGTAAAGATGTGGTGCATTTGTTTAACTAAGTAAAGGTGTGTTGTTGTTTTACCTTGCCTATTTAAGGCAACCAATTGGTCTAATAAAAAGCTGAACAGCCAATAGCAAGGGAGGAGGTATAGGCAGGACTTCTGGGCAGGGAGAGTAAGTAGGAGGAGGAATTTAGACTCAGGGGAAGAAAAAGATGCCAGAGAGATCCCAGGGGCCAGAAAGACAGATATGGAGGAAGCAGGAAAGTAGGACATACAGAATGAAAGAAACGTAAAAGCCCTGAGGAAAAACATAGATGAATAGAAGCAGGTTAAATTAAGTTAAAAGAGCTAGTGGGACAAACCTAAGCTAAGGCCGAGCATTGACAATTAATAATAAATCTGTATTTGGGAGCTGGTTGGCAGCCCAAAGAAAATTCCAACTACAAATGGCGCCCAATGTGGGGCTCAAATTGCCACCTAGGGCCTGAGAAAGCTGAAGAAAAAATACAAAAACTGGATATGGCTCCTTTAAGAGGTGCTGCCGTGCAGCAGAGAGCTTGAGCAGCTGGCACACTAAGTAGAAACAGCGAGCTAAGTCAACATGCCTGCCACTGTGCAGGCGCCAACTTCCTAGAGCAGAGGTGCTTAAATGCAGCTCCCAGCCAGGCTCGCCTGCTTAAGGCTCCGTTCTCACGGACCCTAGGAATTGGTGGAGCCACATTACAGAGAGCCTAGCTGCTGCTTATGATTTAAGGTTTGGCTCACACTGTCAGAGAACACTACAGGTGCATAGTAAAACAGGTCCAGACTGGGAAGAAGAAAAACTTTAAAAAGGGTACATGTGCATAGATGCTTAAGAAAAAAGGTATAGGCCGGGTGGCGGTGGTGGCGCATGCCTTTAATCCCAGCACTTGGGAGGCAGAGGCAGGTGGATCTCTGTGAGTTTGAGGCCAGCCTGGTCCACAGAGCAAGATCCAGGACAGACTCCAAAGCTACACAGAGAAACCCTGTCTTGAAAAACCAAAAAAAAAAAAAAAGAAAAGGAAAGAAAGAAAGAAAGAAAGAAAGAAAGAAAGAAAGAAAATAGATATAGACAGTCATAGGAAAAATGAGTTTAAATAATTTAAATATAGTTTAAAAATAAGTCTTTAAAGAGTAAAGTAATATAAAAAGAATAAGTTACATAAAGATGGGAAATACACAGGGAGTTCTGTATGGTGTTTTGTTGACTTAATTTTTTGAATGCTGATGAGTAAACAACAGCTGCTGAGAGACATGGGATTCTAAAAGGGACTGCTGAATTCAACCAGCCTAGATACTTGAGGGATGTCTTAACTTTAAAATGGAAGTCAGAAAATGTATTGCATTGGGGGAGAGGTTATGCTTTTGTTTCCACAGGAAATGAAAGCCTGTGGATTCCTTCAAAAATCAATAAAGACCAGATTTGATTGAGGGAGAACACCTTAAGATCTTGACTATAGACATAAAGAAATAAACCTAGAAAAACTACAAGACAGGTGACACATGCTGATCCCTTGATACGGGAACAGCTCTGAGAGTGGGTGAGACATAAATCTTGTTGGCTACAGAGTCCTCATTACTGATCATTACATGTCACCCTTTCATATGGCTGGATAGAGTTCGGGTTATACAAAACTTTTAAAACAAACTTACAAAGTTGACAGATGTCTTTCACCTGTTCAAACAGAAAACAAAAAATCATCTTTTATTGGCTTGTGTACAACACACAGCCCATACTTGTGTTAATGCAGATATGTATGCTACCTTTGAAAGTTTGTGTTTTCAAAGCAAGGGAACCAGACACCAATGAAAATGAGTGGCCCAGGGGATGCAGCTTCTCACAGTGCCTCTGTTGCAGTTTCCTCAGAGTTCTGTATCTGGAACAGCTTCAAGGCTGCTGGCTGAGATGGTCAGCCTCACAGACTATTCTAGCCAGGACTTCAGATATACCTGCACTTTCCCATTGCACAGAGACTGGACAACAAATGTTATGGCCAGTTTTCTTAAGACTTGACCATTATCTCAATTTTCTCAGGGTCCCCTGGGGATGCCATCACCCCCAGATAACAGGAAGCAGTCAAGAGAATACAACACCCACATTCCCAAGAGGTGGGGTGGGTGGTTTTTGGTCATTCAGTTGGTTATGGATGTTTGTCATCATTTAATGGGGATATAGGAATATAGGATAAAAACACAACTACTCATCTCAAATATTTTACATTGGTATGGATTTTTGTATACTGATACAAATTTAAGGTTATTTTTGTTATACCATATGTATGTTTCTACTCTTAAGATATTGGACTATGCAGCTTATTTAAAAATGTAATATAAAGTTTTAGTCCTTGAAAGCTATTATTACAAACTGTTTAGAGTAATTAAGAAATACAAGTTAGCAGTTAGTCATCTATAACAATCAAACTTGTAGTCATGTTAGGTATGTTTTCAAGGCCAAACAGATATATTTTAGATAGATAAATAGATGATCTTCAAACATTTCAGAGACTTACAGAATATGGCATTTAAGATGTTAAATACCTAAGGCTTTTCATGACAGTAAGACATGTCTGCTCCTGGCAGCACCAATTTACTTTATAAAAAGATGATGGGCATCGAAGAGCGTCCATAGTTTGCTTTCATTGTGACAAAGCTACCATTTGGGCAAGAAGCTGCCCTTGTCTCGACTGCTGACAGTATATTGTACAAACGGGATAAGCAGGAAACAAAGGAAAAAGACCGCCAAACTTGGCCAAGACAGTGTGGGACAGTCCTTCAAAATTCCTGCTTCACAGAGAAGTCTGTCAGAGAGTCTAGGCCTGTAGGTCAAAGATGGATGCCCCAATGTTGCAGAAAAACCTCAGGTGACTGTCCAGGCAGCCAGGTGTCTCTGTCATTTCTATAGTTTTGAAATTTGCTTGTTCTGTACTTCCTGTTTACTCAGATAATATTATCTCCTTCTCTGGTCTCTGATAGAGTTGAAGATGAGATAGTTACAGTTTCCCTTGTTACCAGATTCAGAAAAGAAACTCACATAGAGATGTAAAGTTTAGGGGCTGAGAAACATAAAAGTTAAATTGTCTATCTAAGAAAATGTTTTGAGGTCTAAAAGGATGGTTTTCAGTTAGTGATATAGGTTAGGATAGAAAGTGGATTAGGTACACAACTTTGGACTCACCAAGGAATATTTTCTCTGAATTTGCCAAATATAGTTGGACTGGATACTGTAAATGTACTTTTTACTTGGTAATTGTTCTTATTGTATATAGTCTTATTATGTTAAAACTAAAACCTTTCTTTGTATTTAGACCAAAAAGGGGAAAATGTTATTAAATACTTGTTTAACTATGTAAAGTTGTGTTGCATATATTTATTTTGTGGCATATTTGTTTAACTATGTAAAGATGTATTGCATTTGTTTAACTATGTAAAGATGTGTTGTATTTGTTTAACTATGTAAAGATGTGTTGTATTTGTTTAACTACCTTGCCTGCCTAAGGCACCTGATTGGTCTAATAAAAAGCTGAACAGGCAATAGTGAGGGAGGAGGTATAGGTGGGACTTCTGGGCAGGAAGAGAAAGGAGGAGGAGGAATTTAGGCTCCAGGGAAGAAAGAAAAGAGATGCCAGAGAGATTCAAGAGGCCAGACAGACAGACAGACATGGAAGAATCAGGAAAGTAGGACATACAGAATGAAAGAAAGGTAAAAGCCCTGAGGCAAAACATAGATGAATAGAAGCAGGTTAAATTAAGTTAACAGAGCGAGTGGGACAAGCCTAAGATAAGGCTGAGCCTTCATAATTAATAGTAAGTCTCTGTTTTTATTTGGGAGCTGGTTGGCAGCCCAAAGAAAACTCCAACTACAGGTGAGACTTCTGAAGTTAAACTTGGGTAGGATGGCAGCTTGGCAGGATGAAAGGAATACATACATGACCTTAGTTTGACAAACCTGGATTTTTTTAAACCCAAATTACCATTTACTTAATAGTCTTTGGCTTTGTTTTATTTTTATTTAGTTAGTTAGTTTGTTTTGTTTTTTGTTTTGTTTGTTTGTTTTGAGATAGAGTTTCTCTGTGTAACAGCTCTGGCTGTCCTAGAACTCGCTTTTTGGACCAGGTTGGCCTCAAACTCAGAGATCCACTTGCCTCTGCCTGCTGGGATTAAAGATGCCTTTAATCCCACCACCTGCTTCATCTTCTTTATTATTACATGACACAAAAGTTTTCAAACTTTTTGGACCATGGCATCTTTTTGCTTTTTTGTTTAGTTTGGTGACTTGAGTTCTCCTGCCTGTGCCCTGGAGTGCTGAGATCAACTGCATGAGCCCACAGCTGGCTGTGCCCACAGGATCACTGTTTCAAACAAAGTATATGTGACCAGAGTTTGAGTCTTAAATTTTACCTCCTCACCATTCCCCCTTTTCCCTTTTTTTAAATTTTTATTTCATTTGCCTTTTTAAGACAGGTTTTCTCTCTGTAGCCCTGGCTATCCTGGAACTCACTCTGTAGACCAGGCTGGCCTTGAACTCGGAAATCAGTCTGCTTGCCTCTTCCTCCTGAGTGCTGGGACTAAAGACTTGTACCTCCACTGCCTGGCTTGCTATCCCCTTTCGACCTCAGAAGTCCCTAAGTCTTTCACCCTGCTAGGACCGAAAAGAGAATAGTGTGAAACTACAAAATAGACAGTTCCTAAATCTCTCTTCCCTTATAGCTTTGCGGTTCTCTGTCAGAACTTCAACAGGTCAGTTACAGCTGTCACAGGAACCTGACCAAGGATACTGGATTTGTTTAGTTTGGTGACAGAGTCTAGACTTGAGTTCTCAGTTCTCCTGCCTGTGCCCTGGAGTGCTGAAATCAACTGCATGAGCCCACAGCTCATGCTATGGATTTTCTTGCACCCGTTAGACACCTTGTCAAAAGGAATCTCACTGCTCGTCTTTAGTGCAAGAACGTGCTGACCACGGAGTGCGTACCTGGTAGGTAGTGAGTGACTGAGATAGCATATTGCAGCGACTAGCTCCAAGCAAGTCCACTTTCTGGCAGACATCCATCTTCAACTTGTCAAAAGAACCTTTGCTATTTCTCACTTGGATCTGTACCTGCAATCACAAAAAAAGTCCATTATTACCCATACCAAAGATGGAAATCTAATGGGTCTGAAATAAATTTCTCTAGACACATGGAATTTTAATAATTCCTTTCTCTGTGTCATTATCATCCCATGATTAATGAGGGAGACTTTAGCTAGTTTTGATCATGGTAGGAGATTCTTATATATGTGTGTGGGGAGGGTGTGTGCGTGCGTGTGTGTGTGTGTGTGTGTGTGTGTGTGTGTGTGTGTGTGTGTAGGTCAGAGAACATATGCCCTTACCCTCATAGCCAAAAAAAAGCCAGGCAGTGGTGGCACACACGTTTAATCCCAGCATTCGGGAGGCAGAGCCAGGTGGATCTCTGTGAGTTTGAGGCCAGCCTGCTATACAGAACGAGATCCAGGACAGGCACCAAAACTACACAGAGAAACCCTGTCTCGAAAAACCGAAAGAAAAAGAAAGGTGTGCGCCACTACTCGCTTCTTCTTAACTATATAATTTTCATCTTACATCTCAGATTTTATAGTCAAAGACTAGTATTTTATTAGCATTGTTCAATTATTCTGTATTAGTTCTCTATGTTAGTGTCAAGGCAAGGAGGGGCTGGAGAGACGGCTCAGCGGTTAAGAGCCCTGGCTGCTCTCCTCTTCCAGAGTACTGAGTTCAGTTCCCAACAACCACATGGCAGCTCACAACCATCTATGATGGAGCCAGTGCCCTCTTCCAGCGTGCAGACGTACACTCAGACAAAGCACCCACATACATCAAAGACATAAACCTAAAGAAAAGGAAGACGTACATTCTCTTACCTTTTTAAACTTTTCCATTTGTTTGAAGGTGTCTGGGTCAAGCTCCTGGGATGCATCCTTCATCCACAGCAGGGCTCCTCTATACTCTGTGCGAGCCCGCTCCATACGATTAATGGTCATCAAGGTGTCAGAAACGGCCCTCTGACTGAACGTCGCTACTTCTTGCTTAAGACGAGACAGGGGAGTGCACAAGGTCAATCTAATAGCAGAGAGGTAAAGATCAGAGGAAGGCACGTACAGAAACAAAATTCTAGACACACTACAACGCGTGTTTACCATGTAGATGGGTCACAGACATGCCTAGAAGATTGAGAGCGCCGACTGAGTTACTAGGAGAGCTGTTTCTACAGGTCCACCCCTTCTAACTTTAGGAAACGTAACTGGTAGCACTGCGGATGCTGATCCAGATAAATAACCCAGCAGCAGGCACATCTACCACCCAGAAGAGAGTTTCTGAGACAGCAAAGGACCTGAGTGCGTAAATCACAATCTATTCAGAGTGCTCAGCTGGCAAGTGTTAGGGGGAAGCTGGGTTTAAAGATTAGCTAAAAATGCTAGAACTACAGAGGATGCAGTAGTTCTGGACAGCTGAGTGGAGACAGGAACACAGGTGTTTCAGGAGCACAAACCAAACCCAGCTGCTCTATGGCTGCTTTTGATACAGTGGTACTAGAGCTCAGTTCCTTGAAGGAGGGTTTCTGCACTAATGTGGCACTACAGAATAAAGCCACCTGGGCCAGAGGGCACACTACAGACCTGATGAGGTCAACTTTCTTGTTTCTGTTATACAAGGATGTGAGCTATATTTAGAGGGTATATACATGCTATATATACATACTATACATATATGTGATAGTCTTTGTAACACATGTCATTATGCTAAACACTGTGAAATAATAAGTGGAAAGTATGTAGTTAAGAAGGAAAAAAAATCGGGCTGGAGAGATGGCTCAGAGGTTAAGAGCACTGACTGTTCTTTCAGAGGTCCTGAGTTCAATTCCCAGCAACCACATGGTGGCTAATAACCACCTGTAATGAGACCTGGCGCCCTCTTCTGGCCTGTAGCCATACATGCAGGCAGAACACTGTATATGTAATAAATAAATTAAAAAAAAAAAGACGAAAAAAAAAATCAGGCTGGGTTTGGTGGCACAGACCTTTAATCTCAGCACACGGGAAGGCAGAGGCAGGCGAATATTTATGAGTTCAGGGCTAGTCTGGGATACATAGTGACTTTTCTAAAAAAATAAATAAATTTAAAAAGAAAAGTTTCAATTTAATCATAGATAGTATATGTCAAAAAAAGTGAATGACTGGAGGAAGGCATGGCTCAAGGGTCATGCCTCCCCTAGGATGCATGAGGCCTGGGGTTGGCCGTCAGCACCACAGAAAACAGGGAAATGGAAAACATAGGAACATGTATAAATATTAGCCATTCTGTGACTCTATTATAGTAAACCATTTGAGAAATAGAGTATAGCACTAAGTGCTATTTTTAGGGATTAGGCAATCAAGAACATTAATTTTTAAGTAATTCTCTTGAATGCAAATGAATTATTAAAAGCCAGACATAAAATATATATCCCCAAACACATTTCTCTGACTGCCTTATTAGAATGGTCAGTGACCTTCCTTTGCGAACTTGGCACACACGTCAGGAGCACGCTATGACTACAGGGTGAAGGATGAGGAAAAGCTGTGGTGAACCTTTGCTTGGCTGAAGAGCAGAGTGCCTTGCCGGCGGCATCCATCATTCTGCCAGCTTGAGTTGCGTCCCGTTGTGCTTGGAACTTTAAAAAGAGCCCTAGTTCGTTTTCTTCCTCTGATATAACTAGAGAAAAAATTACAGTTGAGTTAATTGTTTCATTTCATCGTTTTCTCAGAACATAGACTAGGCGGGAGACTCCACAGGTAAAGGTGCTCTCCACCAAGCCTGACAACCTGAGTTCAATCCTTGGGACCCACATGGAAGGAGAGACCTGACCCTACAGGTTGTCCTCTGACCTCCACACGTGCGCGCACACACACACCCACCGGACACACTGAGATTCTCACAATAACTCTGCACTAGAATTGCAAGGGGGAAGAACATTTTTAACATGTGAGCCTGGGCCTGCTTGTTTGTGGAAAGGCTAACTTTGCCAGTCTTGTTTGCAAAGCTCTCTGGTGATTTAGATGCTGACTCACCAGACCTTCCTTCTGGAAAACTGATAAACAAATCCACAAATGAGTCTTTTTCTAAGGTGCGGATACACACTGCAGGATAATTGCCCCCCCCCCCCCCCGCCCCAAGCTGAGGACCGAACCCAGGGCCTTGCCCTTGCTAGGCAAGCACTCTACCACTGAGCTAAATCCTCAGCCCAATTGCTTTTTTTTATACAAAGTATTTGTTTCTTCTTTATAATTGTTGAATTACCCTTGACTCCCACCCTGGCTTTGGTTTCCAGCGCTCCCTATCCTAGACCCGCAGACATCTCCAGTCTTGCTGTAGAAACCATAAAAATGGTCGTCTGGTGTACTGCCACCCAGTGTGGACCATGAAGAGATGGTCCAGAGTGTGCTGCCGGATGTGAGAAGAACCGGAGGGGAAACAGAGGCTCTGGCTAATGTGACTACTATCAGACCTGTCACAGCTAATTAAAAACAGCGGGGCTTGGCGAAGACAGGGTATAGCTCAAAACATGCTGTGCTCTGCACATGTGAGGTCCACGTATGCACAGGAGTAAGCTTAGGTTTTGTATGGTTTATTTTGTTTTGGGTTTTTGTTTTCGAGACAGTTTCTCAGTGTAGTCCTGGCTGTCCTGGATCTCACTCTGTAGACCAGGCTGGCCTCGAACTCACAGAGATCCACCTGCCTCTGCCTCCTATGTGCTGGAATTAAGGGTGTGCGCCACTACACCCAGCCTGGAACTCACTCTTACTACACTTTACAAAAGTGTCAGAGTACATGAGCCACAAAGAAAATATTGCTCCTTTAGCACAGAGTGCTTTAGACACACCCATCTACTTCCTACCTGCCAACTTCTAAACCACTCTCAAATGGATGAGGAGGAAAAGTCCCTGAGTGCCGAGTTAAAGGGAACCCAAGGTGATTAACAAATGCTGTGCCTTCTTTCACCTCAGCCATAGAGGAAAAACTGAGGTTGAAAACTGAAAGTTTCCCCTGCGCTCAGGATGTGGAGAGAGGTGGTGCATCTTCTGAAGTGAAATTCTGCGTTTCCCTGGGTCCTCCAGTAGGAGCCGTGACTAACAGTTGACATCATAGGAACCAAAAATGTATACAACATTTCTGTGAAGGGAATCAAGGGACAGCCGGACAGACTTCCCACTGCTGGTGTGGGCAATATCGAAATAGCCTCAGTTAAGAAATGCAAATCAGAGCCAAGAGCAAAGGTCCGTCCAGCAGTAGTAATTTGACAATAAAAGTTATGCGGAAGAAAAGACGGGGCATGTCTCTAGTTTGAAGATAATGCAGGGGTCATGGTAAACAATAAAGATGAAAGGTGGTCATCACAGGTCCAGTAGCAAATGAGTGTAGACCCAGAATTGTCTCTGCGGTGCAGTGAATGAAGACGGTCCCATAGACTCACAGGAAGTGGCATTATTGGAGGAAGTGTGTCACTGGGGGTGGGCTTTGAGGTCTCAGACGCTCAAGCCAGGCCTAGTGGCTCACTGCCTCTTCCTGCTGCCTGTGGATCCAGACGCAGAACTCTCCACTACCTCTCCAGCCCCATGTCTGCCTGCACGCTGCCATGCTTCCGGCCATGACGACAATGGACTGAACCTCTGAACTGCAGCCAGTCCCAATTAAACACTTTCCTTTATAAGAGTTGCCATGGTCATGGTGTCTCTTCACAGCAATAGAACTCTAAGACAGCATCCAATGCAAGCAGCACTGCATGAGTCTCCAAGTGTATTTGGAAAATATAACACCCACTTAAAAAGTAAAAACAATCCTGGCACTCGAGAGGCAGAGGCAGGCAGATCTCTGAGTTCGAGGCCAGCCTGGTCTACAGAGTGAGTTCCAGGACAGGCTCCAAAGCTACACAGAGAAACCATGTCAAGAAAAAAAAACAACAAAAAAACAGCCCTCTTCCCTCTGCTCCTCCCTGTGTCCACAAGGTGACATAGAGAGCATGAGGATGCAATGAGGGGGTGACTGTTCAACCTGTGACCATCCTCAACAAAACCGTGCACTGCATAATGACCCCCCCTTGAGACCCGCCCAGCGTGCTGACATAAAGTCCCCTTGAAAAAAGAAAACTGCCCCTCCCCCTTTCCATTCCCACGAGGTGTGCACCCCACCCTCAACCCCTTCCTCCCCCCCTTCTTCTGCCTCCCTCTTTCCTTGTCTTTCTCTTCATCTCTGTATTAATAAACTTATTTCCATGTGGATGCAGTGCCCGGGTCTGAGTGACTATGTTTCCCCTCCCTCACAGGATACCCTGGCCCAGCCAGCCGGGGCACCTCCCACATGCAATGTCCTAACATTGGTGCCACTCTGTGACTCGGCAGGCTCTTACTGCTTCCTCCCGCTTGCCGGCAGTCTGAGGAACTCTGGGACCCTGCACTGCCCACCACTTTTCCGACTGGAGGACCCTGGGATTCTTCACCCTATTGGTGAGATTCCTCGTGCCCTCCTGCGCATTTCCCACAACTGAGGAGTCACTCATCTCTGGAACCACGGTCTCCCGAAGTTCCGTTGCCCGCACTACTACGTGTCTTTGGGGCTTTCAGCCCTCGGCCCCATCCCCATGCGGGGGCATCTGGAGGGCACGTGCCCACTCACTCCACAACCCACGGCCTTTGGTATGACGGTCCACTGGCGAGCTCGCCATTATCATTGGTTCTCACTGACCCTCTGGGATGCTGGAGTCAATCCGCCCGACCTTTACCTCACTGTGGAAAGTGCGCCTACCCACCTACCCTCTGTCCCAGCTCCTCCCTCATTGCCTGCTCACCATGCTCCTCCAGTCTCTGCTAAGCAACCCATCACCACCTGTCACACGTTCCTTTCTGTGGGACCTTGGCATGCAGCCCTGAGCCCTGCCCCACTGGCTGCAGAGCATAAGGGGTCATGGGCTAGCCTCAGAAACGTCTGGTCGCTTGACTGTATTCCTGCCGCTGTCACTGCCTCCACAGGCACTGCTTGGGGTGAGCTGTGCGAAGCCAAGCCCCCCCCCCTCCAGGAGCCCGCCTTCCTGTAGAGGGGCCCCAAAACAGCTTGACCACACAGCTGCCATGACAGGCTTAGAGGCCCAGGCACAGTTTCTGTCACAGGCTTACTGGCAGGCAACACCCAGACCCAGGGAAAGCCATAAGCTGACCCCACCCAGGGAGGGCCTGCATCTAAGGGGAAGTACCTGACACCCCAAACATTCCAACCATTACATAAGGTGGCCAGATGTCCGTGAGTCCAGCACACACCTATTTCTGTTTTACAGATACCCCTAGACAAATGTCAGCCAATCAGGGTCCTGAACCCCGGAAATTCCTTCACCCCAACCTCTGCTATGATAAAACTCTACCCTGCCTGAGATCAGGGCTCTCTGCTCTCACAGCTGCATCAGACAGACAGAGGGACCAAGCTCTGAGCTTGAAGAGAATAAAGGCTCTTTGCTTCTACATATGGGATTCAGTCTCCTTGGTGGACTTTTGGGGGTACCCGAGATCTGGGCGTAACACTTCCCTCTCCTGCTGCTGCACTGCTGGGGCTCAAGAGATGGCCATGTGAACTTGTTTCTGACTGACTTTTAAATGCTTCTGTTTATCTGTTTGTCTAAAAAAAAAAAAAACCCACATGATCATGGGGTCAGATGCCAATCACAGGGTCAGACGCCATCTTTGCTAAGGCCAAAGGGGAACAGGTCATGTGACCTCCCCACCATCTTGACTTAAGGTAGCAGAAAGCCACCCTCTTTCAGAGCTCAAGCTTCCTATCGGGAGCCCAGCACTTGAGCCATGTACGCTGGTCAGGGGACTCGAGCTCCGGCCCTGGCCTTGGCATGCATTCCTCTGCGGCCACTCGGGTTCTGTGGGTGGGGCCCAGAGACCTGCCCTGGGCTCTCACTGGTGGGAGCTTTCCCTTCCCTGTGGGAGTGGCTTCTCCCAGTGCTTGGGAGATTTCAAATCTTTTTAAAATGCCATGTACTAGGTCTCTTGATAAATGATTCAGGATATAAGTACCAGTTATAAAGATATAAATAGATGATCTGAATGCTTCAGATCGGTTTTCCCTTCTATATTGTTATATTAAGATTTTAAAATTTCAGATTTTAACATTAATACTGATACTGTTTGGGTCA
This sequence comes from Peromyscus eremicus, assembly GCF_949786415.1. Classification (NCBI taxonomy): domain Eukaryota; kingdom Metazoa; phylum Chordata; class Mammalia; order Rodentia; family Cricetidae; genus Peromyscus; species Peromyscus eremicus. The sequence goes on along the minus strand of NC_081429.1, from coordinate 50,578,554 downwards.
CAAGCTCAGAATTTTTAATTTTCCTTGGTTACTCACTACCTGCTTTTCTATGATTTGGATTTCAGTACTGACTGGAAATACGAATTTATCTAAAGCTTTTAAGTCCTTTTATAAAATAAAAATTCATATAAACTTCACAGGATTGGACCCACTTCACAGAGGCCAACTGAGCTCCAGATAAACGAGTTTCCTCACCTGTCTATTCCTGAGGATGGTATTTCTCTCTCTCTCTCTTGGTCTCCCTTTCCCAATCACTAAGACCATTGGCCAAAAGGCTCCAAATAAATTCACAAATTTTAACTCTTGTCTCTAGTCTGTGTCTGTTTCAGTGGGCTTCCATCTGGCTGACTGACATATCCAGGCACTGGCTACTGACATGGACCTGCTGAAAGCTGATGTGGACCAGTCCAGCCAAACGTAATTATTTCCTGTCTCTACAGCTAGGTCAGATGCCCATATACTTCTGATAAACACTCCATTACCTGGGTTCCTTCCTTACCTTTGACTAGCCAGGGTCCTGAACACCTGCACCCCATTTCAGCTTGAAGCAGTTATGGAGGAGAATGCATAGTCCTGTGTCCCCTATTCCCAAGACAGGCTAGAAGGCAGGGTTAAAGGTAGAACCCCTGGCATAGGGGACCAAATGGCTACCTAATTCCCATTGATATTTATTAACTAAAATGGTTCTGCAATAGGATAAGACACTTGACCTCCTTTATGCAGAACCAAAGAGGTATTATATGACCTTAAGAAATAATTATTTCTATGTAAGTCATTCACGATTATAGTCTGGCTGTACTCAAGGATCAGAACTACAGCTACAGGGCCTTAAAAATGGTGATAGATTCAGATATCACTGCCAACAGCTTAAAAAAATATCTCTCCTTACTCAAGGTCTATTCAGGCTTAAGAATGTAAGCCTCCTTGTCCTAGCCAATTTCATTAAGCTGAAACTAACTGAAAAACCTGAATATTCAGATTTAATTTATATATATGCTCTCAAAGTTAATTTAAATACATCTAACAGATTTTGTTCCCCCAGTCCTCAAACACTTTAGAGATCTGAGAATATGGCATTCAATATAAAAGCTTTTTATGATAGAGACATGTCAGCTCCTCACAGCATCCTGTATCTTCTCCAAGAAGATAGATGGCCACAGAAGAACCTCCACCCAGAAGCTTATGGCAAGGCTGGCCACGCAGCAAGAATCTGAGATCCTGTCCAGACTGTGAATAACAGGAGCAACAGGGATCGATTTTCCTCTCTGCCAAGACAGGTGGGATGACCTCCCTACATTTCTACTTCACAGAGAAAAAAATCTGTCAGATCTTCTGGGCCTATCAGCTGAACAAGTGCTGCCTGTGGGGCTTCAGTCCTCCAACCACAATGAAGAGACTTGGGATTGCTGCCTAGGTAGCTGGAAAGCTGTCTCACTTCTAAAATTTATCCTTCTCAGATCTGACAATGTTTGATGACTAGGGTATCAGTTTAACTGCCCCAATCCGAAGACTACAAGCACCTTGATAGCTCATTAATAAGTTTCTTGTTAAAAATACAGACAGGTATGCCTCATTCACAAACTTCATGGTACAAGATAGACTGGTTTCAGATATAACTCCAAAGTTTTAATATTGATAAATGCAGTTTTGATAAACTAATAGAGCACTGACTACAAAGAGTTCTTAAGAGTCCTTAGATTTCTATTTTTTTTGTTGTTGTTTTTTGCTATGATAGAAATCCATTCCAGCTGTCTTACAGATTCCTGGGTAAAGTTCTGCTACTGTATCAAGAAATCTGGTCTGATAAAACTAACAATCTCCAGAGCCCATTTTTGACCCCACCCATTTTTTCTGAGCATATTTTGCTGATTCCCTGTTCCCACCTGACCTCCAAAGAAACAGCAGATGCCGTGGCTTCTGTACTCCTGATTTGGCATGCCATTTCCCCCCAGGCTCCTGGAACACCACTGCTGCAACCAGCCTTCTCGGCTCCCTCAAGGAACAGATGTCTGAGATCTCCCATGGCCATGCATGACTCCCGGCTTCCCCCTTCCCACTTCGCCCCTTGTCAGCAGGAAGCAGTCTTGAGAATTCAGCGCCCTTGTTCCCCTACTTGCTATTTATAACTCACTTTTTATAATAATCAAAATGGAGGAGTGTTAGTATTCTGACCCTCCCCTTGAAGACCCACCCAGCATCCTGATGTAAAGTCCTCTTTAAAAAAGAAAACTGCCCCTCCCCTAGTCTGTCTCTCTCCATTCCCACGAGATGTGCACTGCTGTGGATATCACTCTGTATAAATAAAATGCTGATTGGCCAGTAGCCATGCAGGAAGTATAGGCGGGACAAGCAGAGAAGAGAATTCTGGGAACAGGAAGGCTGAGTCAGGAGATGCTGCCAGACGCCACCATGAGTACCAACATGTAAGATACTGGTAAGCCACGAGCCATGTGGCAAAGTATAGATTTATAGAAATGGGTTAATTTAAGATGTAAGAACCAGATAGCTAGAAGCCTGAGCCATTAGGCCAAACAGTTTAAATAATATAAGAGTCTGTGTGTTTATTTTATAAATGGGCTGTGGAACTGCCAGGGCTTGGCGGGAGCTGGAGAGAAACTCTTCAGCTACAATGCACCCTCGACCTCTCTCCTCCCTGCTCACTCTCTTTCTGTCTCCCTCTTTTCCTATCTTTCTCTTCATCTCTGTATTAATAAATTTATTTCCATGTGGATGCAGTACCTGGGGTATGAGTGACTGTCCATGCACCACTGCCCGCCGCTGCATCTGCTGGACATGCTTTCCCTCACGTGTGGGATACCCTAACCCGGCCAGCCAGGGCACCTCCCACGTGCAGTATCATAACAGGGTGGCTCTGGGGATGAAGCCCTGGTAAATCGCTGCTGACTGTTATCACATTACAAACTCAAACTTTAAATTCCCTTTGGCTGTCTTCTAAATATCGACTTACAAGTGCTTCCATTGTTCTGAAAACACCTCTGTCCAATATATACATCCAGCCCTCAGGACAGAGGAAAGAGTGTTCATGCTTCTAACCCAGAATCATTTTTTGGGGTTCCCAAACTTTTACTATGACTCAAAGGCTTGAGTCTACTGCTTTTCCTACAGTGTGGATTCCAGTACAGGTTATAAACAGTGGAAATGCTAATATGTCTAAAACTTTTACCTTTTTTTATAAACTTAAAAAAACCTTGTAAACTTCAGGGAGTCATGAGACTTGGATCCACCTCTCAGGTTAAATGGACTCCAGGTAAGTACTCCTGTCAATCAACAGCCTACATTTCCCCCCTACCACCCACCCCTCAGAATGAGATCCCCTTCCCCTTGTCTTGGGACTCCTCCCTTCCCCCAACTACTGGGACCACAGGCCTGGAAGTTTCAAGTGCACCCACTATACCAATTTTCCCTGACTCCCTAACTTTACCTTCTGGACCTAGTCTCTATCTGTCCCAGTAGATGTCCTGTCAACTGAAGACTGCAAACCGCTCCAAAATGGCCTGCAATGTGCCAGCCTTGGCTGTTCCTGCAGAACCTGCATCACAGACTGCTCCAAAGCAGCCTGCATTCCACTAGCTCCAGGTGGTCCCACAGAACCTGAGCAGCAAGTAGAAAACAGACAGACAGACAGATGTCCACAGCCTGCACTCCCCTCTCCCTTCCTGTCCGGTGACCACCATTCCAGTCTTCCTGGACCTGACAGTGACACCCCATTTCAGCTTAGTAGTGGTTACAGAAGAGATTGTGTTGTCCCATCATCAACAAAGGCTGGGATGGTAGGTCTCAAAGAAACCCAGGACAAATGGCTAAGAGAGGTGCCTATTAACACGTCAAAGCAGACACTGCCAACTGTCCCAGCATCACTCGGTATCTGTGGCTTCCCCCAGCACTTCTCACACCACCCCTACCCTAAACCTCTCCAGCCAGGGTCTGAGCTCCAATTCCTTCCCCGAGCTTCTTTTCCTATATAACTCAGCCATTTTGGCTACATGTTCCCTTGGTCCTTCTCTTGGCTATGCTCCTGGACCTCTCTTCTTCATCTGCCCTCTCCTCTTGCCCTTTTTACCCCCCACCCCCAAGGCCTGGTTCAGTCTGCTGACCCGTTCAGCCTGGACTCTCCCAGCTGTCTCTGGCTGTGCTCTCCCTCATATTTACATTACAAATCTTCTCAACCATACCTAGGAGTGCTCATGTCATCATTTTCATTCAGGAATAATGTTAATTTAACAGTCTAATTGCTTGAGAGTCTGAATTTTCTATGGCTCATAGCTTTAATATTGGGGGAAATCTTCACTTTTGGGTGAACATGGAACACTTCGTTATCAGGTATAAAGTGAGCATAAGTCATTGCTGAGTCTTACCTTTACTGATGCTGAAAGGGCAGGTGATTTCAACCTGTGCTGCTTTTGTGGTGGGACTAGCCTGTCAGCATCAACGGATACTCTGCTCTGACAGGCTCAGGCCAGGGCAAGTTAGTCCATAAAGATGTATCCATAAAGATGTTCAGTGATACAGCAAATGCTGAGCTCATACAGCTCGACATTCAGTCTCCATTATACAAAGTTCCTAGAACTGCACTGACCTTCTGTATTTGTCTGATAGTATGATCAGCAGAAGACCTGTTAGTGTAAGAGTCTTCAAGACACCACGTGTTTATGTATTATCTCAAAGAGAAAGTACACAGTGAAATCTGCACATGTGATCTCTTCCTTATTCTGAAATGCCATGAGGATGCTGAAGGATCTAGTGATTTCATAGCAAAACTGAAGACTTACAAACTTGCCAGTGTTTCCTGACATTTCCACTTCAATGGACTAGAATGGTCCAATCATCATGGCAGCCTTTTACAGCTTGGTATTTTTGACCCTAAGTAATCTGGCCCTGAGTTTCCTTTTCTTTACCCTTCTCAGTCCAAGTTACAAACTCTTCCATGCATTCAGGCTATCTTCTTTCTGTAATCTCATTCCCTGGCCTCTAAATCTCTTTGTTCCTCATATATCCACCCTCCACAGACCACCTGACCATTACCACATTCCCTTTGTCAAATACTATACCCCCAGTTATTTCCACCTGCAGTTATAACTCTGTTGTGTCTCAAATCTGACTCCATTGCATGCTTATTGTATCAGCTTTCATTTTGCTACAAAAAGTTCTTCAGCTATTTTCTTGGGAAAGGCACATACATAGTATATATGACACATTCACACACACACACACATACACAAAATATCTTTCCTAATTATGCCATATTGGAGTTCTTCTTTAATGTGAGCTTTGATTTTAACTGGTGACCTCGACTTACACAGCTTTGGAAGACATTATTTTTGTTTGTTTGTTTTTGAGGCAGGGTTTTACTGTAACCCAGACTGACCTGGCATTAACTGGCCCACAGGGGAGAGCCACCACACAGACAGGAAAGCAATTTATTAATGAGAAAATATTTACATAATACTGACTACATGCTAGACCCTGTGTTTAAGGTTTGGGGACATACAAGTAAAGAACAGCAATTCTTGCATTATCAGGTCCAGCACAATGGCTTAGTGGGTCATGGCGCTCACCACCAAGCCTAATGACCCGAGTTTAATCCCCAGAACCCACATGATGGAAAGAAAGAATTGGCTCCTTCAAGTTGTTCTCTGACCCCATGCCCTGACATGTGCATACCCTGACCTCAAGTAACTAGTAATTAGGTAACTAGTAAGTAATAAAAAATTTAAAAGAAGAGCATATTCTAGGTGTAAAAAGAGACACTAGATAAAATACATAGCATGCTGAATATAGTAAGAGCACAGAAGAAGTATAAAGGAAAGGGAGTTACTGTGGATATTGATCGCTCTGTATGCTGTGAATGTGTTGCTCTGATTGATTGATAAATAAAACACTGATTGGCCAGTAGCCAGGCAGGAAGTATATTATAGGCGGGACAAGAGAGAGAATTCAGGGAACAGGAAAGCTGAGTGAGGAGATGTCAGCCTGCCATCCAGGGAGCAGCATGTAACAGGCACACAGGTAAAGCCATGGAACATGTGGCAATATATAGATTAACAGAAATGGGCTGAGTTTAAGGGTAAGAGCTAGTCAGTGGTAGGTCTGAGCTAATGGCTGAGCAGTTTTAAATGATATTAGCCTGTGTGTGTTTATTTGGGTCTGAGTGGCTGCAGAACCAGCAGGTGAGAGATTTGTCCTGACCACTGGCAGGCTGGGACACAGGAAAACTCTAGCGACAGGGATTGAACTTGGATATGGGAGTCAAAGGAAAGTCTCATCAAAAAGACGGCCTTTGACTAAAAATCCAAGGAAAGCTAAGGAGCGTAAGATGCAGATGTGCTTGTCAGGAAAGAGATCAACACAATTCAATGAAAGGGTTTAGGATATGAGATCAGAGAGGCAGCCACATCCAGTACGCCACGATAACTGAAGCAGAGAAAGAAACGCAAAGGCTACGTTCCAATGAAGTGGTCAGGGACAGAGAAGAGGCCACCCAAGGCAGACTGTTGAGGAAGGAAGCTGAAGAGGAAAGCGGGATGTGCACACGGAAGCAGACAGAGGGGGTGAACGGAGAGGGGGAAATCAGCTGTGGGGATGAGAGCTGGTCAATGGGTTTTCCTTCCGGTGACCGTGACAAGAGATGCTTGGAGGAGAGGAAATGATCTACTGAGCACAAGTGAAGCAGAAGGAAGGAGCCTGCTGTGGTGGATAGGCCTGTGATCCTAGCATTCAAGGGAGGTGGAGGAAGGAGGATGCCAGGCCAGCCTGGGCTGCAGAATGAAACTGTCTCAAAAAAAAAAAAAAAAAAAAAAGAAAGAAAGAAAAGAAAAAGGAATAAAGTCCCTCCCTAGCATACAAACAACCTTATCAAATGTTTCTTCGAGAGAAGAAAGGAGTGAGGTACTGACTGTGAGATCTGCAGGGGTCAGAAGAGGTTTTGAGTGATGGACACACACTTAAGACTCACCCAGAGAGTACACCCAAGAGTAGGAAGTGAGTCTGGGTCAAAGGAAAAGATGGACACTGGGCTTTTTGAGACCAGGTCACTATAAATATTCATATTTCACAATAAAAACTCATGAAATAGTTTGATAAACAACTACTTTCCCATTAAATGACTCATTTTCAAAACTGCATACCAGTATTTATTTTAAAGGGGAATTATTGGATAGCTATGATGTCATACCATTGAGTCTTAGCTGATACTTCTCAACTATCTTCAGAAGTTCATTGCATGTCTCCTGGATGGAGTGAAAAACCTGGAAAAAATAAATTAAAGAACAATAAACAAATGCAACTTTCAGCACTTCAAAACCAGAACATTCGCATGATGTATATATTGGGTATATTTCATAAATCATGTCCACTTTACTAGGCTGTGATGTACATCTCTTAAACATAGTAACTGTCTATTTTAGAAATATTATGTCTATTTTTTTAACTGGGATGTAATTCAGGCTTAATTTTATTACTGATATAGAAAGAACATTTAAAATTTCCCTGTGAATACTGGAGAAAAAGGGATAGATGTGTGGAATTCATCTTCAGAATTTGTTTCCACTTCAGCTCCCAATTCTAAACACTAGGAAGATACATCTAATATAAAGCACATTAAATAATGCCACAACACAGGAAAAGAGAGTACTTTAGAAACAGCTAATGCTCAATATGGCTTTTTCTAATAGTAGTCAAAGCAAAACAGCCCAATAAGTTTACGATAAAAAATAATGCATTGGGTTGGGTGGTGGTGGCACACACCTTTAATCCCAGCACTCGGGAGGCAGAGGCATGCAGATCTTTGTGAGTTCGAGGCCAGCCTGGTCTACAGAGTGAGTTCTAGGAAAGGTGCAAAGCTACACAGAGAAACCCTGCCTCGAAAATAAATAAATAATTAAAATAAAATAAAATAAACAGTAACAACAACAAAATGGACTGGACAGTGTGGTGGGGCAGCCTGTAATGCCAGTGAGGGAGATGGAGTCAGGGAGACTGTGACACTGTGGTCACACACAGTCACCACGTGTAAAGCAGTACATGAAAGCTTATAATAATTTCATCTTATGTTTTTTTTTTAATTTATTTATTTATTATGTATACAGTGTTCTGTCTGCACATATCCCTGCAGGCCAGAAGAGGGCACCAGATCTCATTACAGATGGTTGTGAGCCACCATGTGGTTGCTGGGAATTGAACTCAGGACCTTTGGAAGAACAAGCAGTGCTCTTAACCTCTGAGCCATCTCTCCAGCCCTCATCTTATGTTTTGTTTGAGACAGAATGACCACAATGTAGTATAAATTCAAAAAGTGGCAAGAATTCTGAAAATGTTCACCAGAAAGAAAGGACAAGTGTTTGAGATGTGTTTAACCTATTTTCAACATTATATACCAGACCTAGGTATTGATGTTTTCATGGTACCCAACTTTGAAAAGAGATTCTTCATTCTTATGTGTTTTGCCTGAAGGTATGTCTCTAACCACATGCATGCCTGGTGCTCCTGCAGGCCAGAAGAAAGTGTCTGATCCCCTGAGACCGGAGTTACAGACAGTTGTGAGCTGCCATGTGGGTGCTAGGAATCAAACCTGGGTCCTCTGGAAGAGCAGTCAGTACTCTTAACTGATGAGCCATCTCTCCAGCCCCCTTTTCCATTAATACGTACAATTTTTGTGTTTTTATGTATCAGTTAAAAACAAGTTAACATTAAAAAGAATATTTATGACCTCAAATATAAGCTGCTTTTGAAAGAGAGGGCTGCAGGTCTATAGCTTAGTGGTTGAACAGCTGCCCAGCATGCAGGAAGGCATGGTTCTATCCAGAACTGCCGTAAGGAAAAAGAAAAGAATGATTGAAAATAAACAAAGTTACAAAAACTTGCTTTGGGGTTATTTTTGTTCGAAATTTCCCTTCTTTGCTACTATGGTTAATCAGCAACAGAAAATTGAGAAATGATCCAGTGGACTGATTTCACAGTTAAGCACACAAGATGGAAGTGGATACCTGATAAAACCCTTCACACATAAATGTAAACTTGCCCATGTGGATTTCAGAGTGATCTCCTTTTACAAAGTCTTATGCTGAAGAAATTCTATGATATTGTTCAAAGAACCCTGACATTTCTAGACTGAGGCACCACCCTCTGATTATTAAGTTCTCAACACCACCAGGGAGCTTTACTGCTGGTGCTTAATTAAACCTGGGGATGTTTATAATGAGCACTAAAAACCTGGTGGAGGAATATAATAATTTTTCCAGGTGACTTTAGATCTGCTTGAATTGGATTTGGTATCTGGTTATGGCCATTTAAAACTCAATTTTCAGGGGCTGGAGAGATGGCTCAGCAGTTATAAACAAACATTGGCTGTTCTTCCATGGGACCTGGGTTCAATTTCCAGCACCATTTGTAACTCTGGTTCCAGGGGATCTGATGCCCTCTTCTGGCCTTCACAGGCATGGCACACATGTGGTGCGAAGACATACATGAAGACAAAATACTCATACATATAAAATAATAAAAAATAAAAATCAATTTTCAATGCGTGATTGATGGGGAGGACCCCGCCCATTGTGGGTGGAGCCACCCCTGGGCTGGTGGTCCTAATCCTTCAAGAAAGCAGACTGGGCAAGCCATGGGGAGCAAGCCAGTAGGCAGCATGCCTCGGCATCAGCTCTGCCTGAGGATCCCACCTTGTTTGGGTTCCTGTCCTGACTTCCTTTAATGATGGACTACAGATGTGGAAGTGTAAGTCAAAAAACCCTTTCCTCCCCAACTTGCTTTTGGTCCTGGTGTTTCATCGCAGCGACAGCAACCCTAACTAGAACGCTCCTTGAACTCCTTGGTGTTTAAGTCCCCCGGGAGTCTCAAACGACTACAGTTCCACACAATACACAGTCTTCACACTTACCTCCAGCTTCGCGTCCAGCTCTGCGTCAGACGCCACCACGTGCTCATCCTCCTTTCTCCCTGCTGCTTTCATGAAGACCTGCTTAGTTTTCCAGTACTTCTTCTGCATCCTGCTCACTACTGACTGGGTATCTTCTGGCCTGAGCTGCCCAGAGGAATCCATGGATAACTAAAACACATGAAAATTAAGCTTCTTTTAAAAACTTACAATGAGCCGGGCGGTGGTGGCGCACGCCTTTAATCCCAGCACTCGGGAGGCAGAGCCAGGCGGATCTCTGTGAGTTCGAGGCCAGCCTGGACTACCAAGTGAGTCCCAGGAAAGGCGCAAAGCTACACAGAGAAACCCTGTCTCGAAAAACCAAAAAAAAAAAAAAAAAAAACTTACAATGGATTAAAAATTACATTAAAAACTCATGAATAATAAATATCTAGCTAACTTGTCAGTATTTAATTGACAAACCAAAAATGATATTAAAGGTAAACATGATAATGCTTGCTTTATATGATCTAGGTTTTTTTTATAATTACAACTAGAGAAATAAATAAGATTATTACTTATACATTGGTTATGAAGCAAAAGTGTTAAAATTATTATTCTATAGTTATGGCTGGAAATAATCCTATTTGATCAATATCTACTAGTGAACATGTCTTAGTTTATTAATCTAATTTTTTATTTTGCAATATGCTAAAAAATGAAATTTATACACATATATTTACATTTTATTACACTTTACAAAAATGTTTACAAAAATCTGTTATGTTAGTTGAATATAGTTTAATAAACATTTTCAGATATGTAAAGATTCAGACACAGGCATTACTTTAAATAGTAAAGAAATACTTTAATACCCACAAAACAACAGAAATGAAAACCTTGGCTATAGAGGAGCCATGTTATGAAAGAAAGGGACAGACACTGAAGTCATCATCATAAACTTGATGTGTAGGTGACTGCTTTAACAGAGTGGATATAGTTACACATAAGGAAATGAAACGTGAAAAGCATTTTGTAAAGATGTTTAAAAGCGAGACATAATAATTGTTTGATACTAAAGCCCAAATTATTCCTGTGAACCAAGGGAACAGAACAGAGACGTAGGTGACTCATTCACCGGATTCTCCTTGTTGGCAAAGAAACAGATTCATTTCCCGTTTATTTTGAAACACTTACTAATTAAGTTAAAAGTAGGCTAATTTCTAAATTCCCAGGGCCAACAAGAGCAAGAAAACCTACCAAGACACAAAAGCCAGAGAGCAGAGACACAGTCAGCTTGACAAATAGCAACACGAATATGCTAGGGTATGACTGCATTATTTAAAATCATATACAAACTTCCTTTTAAGCACTAAAAATCCAAAGCCATAAAAAAGGCTGGAACTGCCGGGCGGTGGTGGCGCACGCCTTTAATCCCAGCACTCGGGAGGCAGAGCCAGGCGGATCTCTGTGAGTTCGAGGCCAGCCTGGGCTACCAAGTGAGTTCCAGGAAAGGCGCAAAGCTACACAGAGAAACCCTGTCTCGAAAAACCGAAAAAAAAAAAAAAAAAAAAAAAAAAAAAAGGCTGGAACTCAGGGTTAGAGTGTTTGCCTGGCACATATAAGGCCCTGGGTTTAATCTCCACTAATCCAAAAATCAAACCCAGTTAAAAATAAAGTCCTGAAAAAACTAAAAATCATAATCCAACCACCCACATACGATGCAACATTCACCTGAAACAAAATAACACTAAAGAAATAAAAATAAGAGATGTCATAAGCAGATCTTATGAATGTATACCAAGGTGGTACATATAAATAAATCCACAGAAAATATCAAAACAAGGCAGAGATTCCAGTTACAAACTTCAAGTAGCCGGGCAGTGGTGGTGCACGCCTTTAATCCCAGCACTTGGGAGGCAGAGCCAGGCGGATCTCTGTGAGTTTGAGGCCAGCCTGGTCTACAGAGCGAGATCCAGGATAGGCACTAAAACAACACAGAGAAACCCTGTCTCGAAAAAAAAACCCCAAATAAATAAATAAATAAGAAAAAAGAAAGAAAACCTATCTTGAAAAACACAATGAAACAAAAATACAGATTAGAGGTGAGTTTTCAATAAAATAGCAAATTTAAGTAAAATAAAAAGCTATACTTAGGATACTTGAAGGAAACAACCATGTTGACACAGGAATACCTAAGTCCCAGGCTATCCTGGCCTACGCAGTGAGACACTCTCTTAAAGTAAGAAAAAAGCAAAGATACAAACAAAAGGGAAGACATCTTCAGATACAGAACTCAGAGGATGAATGGTTAAGGTACTTTTAGAAACACAAACATCTGGCTGGGCTACAGCTCCGTGGCAGCACTTGCCCATCATTCCTGTGAGTTCATTTCCCAACACTCAGAGGAATAAAAGGTGTTGGGACACACGACGGCATTGTCACTTCCGAATGGTGCTCACAAGACTGTAACTTTGTCATCAGAAGAGTACAGCCACAGTGAGATGTCTCGGGGTTGAGTTCAATTCCAGAACTCACACCCACCTCCTGAAAGTTGTTCCCACACCATGGCACTTGCAGGCACACGCAATAAATGCAAAAATGTAAAATGTCAACTGTTCAGCTGGGTGTGGTGGCGCACGCCATTAAGCCCAGCACTCAGGAGACAGAGGCAGGCAGATCTCTGTGAGTTCGAGGCCAGCCTGGTCTACAGAGAGAGTTCCAGGACAGACAGGGCTGTTACATAGAGAAACCCTGTCGGGAAAAACAAACAAACAAAACAAATGAAACAAAAATGCCAATAGTTCATCATTAATTGATGGAAAAAGAAAACGTGGCATATTTACATAACAGAATATTATTCAGCCATAAAAAGAATTCCTGTAATTGGTGACAATGTGTCCAAACATGCTAAGTGGAGTAAGCAGGGCCCAGAAGACAAAAACCAGCAGCTCAGCACCTTCCAACCTGCTCCTGCGCCACACTGCTCCTTCCTTCTCTGCTTCTGAAGGCTGCTGTGATTCCATCTAAGCTGCCCTGACAACCCATTTCTACTTCGTGATCCTTATCAACCTGTCAAGTTCCTTTTGCCACAGAAGGTAATACCTCTTTGGAGTCCAGGACCTTGGTGACAATATGCTACCATGAGTTTTTAATCCTTGTTTAGCAAAAGAAAAGGCTCAAGTAACTCGCTTGGGAAAGGTACCTGGAAGATAAACTTTCTATGTCCCTGGATGTCTTTAAATGGCTTTGTTCTGATCTCCCACAGCAGAACTGGAGAGGGGCCTTTTCCATTGCTTATAATGCTGGTTTCTTGATGTCAGTTTTCATGTGAGTCTGGTGATTGTTCTGGAAACAGTCTGTTTTCTAGAGGCTTTCAGGGCCTACCTTTTATTTCACAATGATAGGTACAGATTTCCTCTGAGGCCAACTCAAAGTACTCTTCATTATGTTCTTGGGATTTCTTGGCCACAGCTGGGAGGTGGTGCAGAGAGGGTGTCGCCTGAACATCTGGCTGGCACAGGAGTGCTGCCACCACTTGGAACTTTTTCATTTTATGAATTCTGAGGCCTGGCTGAGGCGAGTGTGGCTGTGCTCCTCAGGGAGGGAGGGAGCTTGTGCGGCCACTCTGTATGCCATGGCACTGACAGCAGGGCAGCCCTGGCACACGTGGAGGTCAGAGAACAACTGAAAGGACATGGTTCTCTTCTGTGTTTCCCAGGATGCAATTCAGGTTGTTAGGCTTGGAGTCACACCCTTACCTGCTGATCGAGTCATCAAGCTGGCCCCAGATGACTTTTCATTTCCTTAGAGAACAGCCATCCCCTTGCCGGAGGGGGAACTCAGCTATTCTTTTGGCTTGCTTGTTGTGTGTAGGAAAGTGACTACCTATAATTATTTATTATTGTTAGCCCACAGACCTCCTGTGGCCAGCTAGTCTAGCCAAAATGACAAGCTCCAGATTCAACGAGAGACCCTGTCTGTCGTAAAAAGGTGGAAAGTAGTACAGGAGGGCACTCAGAGTTGACGTCTGGCTTCCACATACAGGCAAGTGAGCACACACACGTGAATAACACGCTCACACTCTTAAACAGTAAGGATAAAACAATAGGCAATTTATAAAAGAACTTTAAAAGTTCAGTGAATACACAAAATTCTATTATACCAATAGCTAAAGAAATACAAATAACCCAGGTGGAGAGAGGTGGAATTCCACGCCAGACAAAGATCTATAGTGCAATCCTGTCTCAAAAGAGAGAGGAGAGAAAAATGTCGGATGAACAATGATTTTAAAGTATTTAAAGCTTCTGGGGAAAATGATATATTAGGTGTCATGTTTATATAACTCTTTTCTCTAAAATTAAAATATCTCATATGCAAAATGTCCGTATTTTAAAGCTGTGATGACAATAAATAAATAAATGTCAGATATAATGAAATACACATCAATTTAAGGAGACCCCCAAAGCTGACATGCGTATACATGTCCTTTAATCTCATACAGACCCAGTTTTGGCAACTTGAGCCATCTCTGAAAAGCTCACCTCTAACTTGATGAATCCTTGAAGTCAGAGCCAATCACAGGTCAGGATGAAGTCACAGCAGCCAATCACAGGTCAGGTTGAAGTCACAGCAGCCAATCACAGGACAGCAGAACTGACACCCGAAAAAATGGGAACATATTTACGGTGGGAATAGTTCTTCACAGTTTTTCTGGGCTTCCCCTGTGAGAAGCTGACTGAAGAATTTACAAACGGCCCTCATTCCTCAGTGGTGTCGAACTAAACCAACAAGACTTAAAGTTGGGGGGTTCAGTTCTCAGCCCTTGAAGGGACACCACCCCTTGCAGCCTACAAAGGCCGAAGTTCTTGGGGGCTCTTCTGTAGACACTTTTTTTTTTGTTTTGTTTCTTTGCAGAACTACTCCAAGGTCTGCAGGAAGGACAGCACGCAGGAGACCACTGATCCCACACGTGTTCCCAGCACCTCCTTTAACAAGAGAGCTGATTAAAAAAAAAAATCCACCTGTTCTGTGGCTGTAACTGCAGGATTAAAAAGGTAAGCAGGGATGGCACCCTAAAACCCACAGTAGCTTGTGGAACATTAAAAAAAAAATCTTGCCTAGACACAGGCATGGTTATGTAGAAAACAGAGTCAGGAAGCACTTCAGACAGAAGTAGCTCACCATCCATCAACCTGGCTGGCCTCAAGAACCGATGGGAACCGCGGCACCACGCAGCCAATGGCAGCAGACTACGTCATCAGCAGCCGGTGACCAGCCAGAGACACCACAGCAGCTCCTCCAGGCGCCAGGAGAACGGGGAGGGCGCACGGCAGTTCCCTTACACCACTCTCCAGCAAAGATCAGGCTAGAACAGAATGGTCCCATTCAACAATAAATAATTACAAAACCAATAACAAGAAAAAGCAACACCACATGAAAGAGAAAGGAGAAACTGCCATAACATTAAAAAAGAAAAGAAAAGGGGGCTGGAGAGATGGCTCAGGGGTTAAGAACACTGACTGCTCTTCCCGAGGTACTGAGTTCAATTCCCAGCAACCACATGGTGGCTCACAACCATCTGTAATGAGATCTGGTACCCTCGTCTGGCCTGCAGGGATACATACAGGCAGAACACTAGATACATAATAAATAAATAAACCTTTAAAAAAGAAAAGAAAAAAACCCACTTGAAAATTAGTTCCATAAAATAGAAGTTTGAAAAGCTTCATGGAGATAAAAACAAGGTAACTCCCCACAACTGATCATAAGAGCTGAAAGAAACAAGAGATAAGAAAAAGCAATGGCCGGCTGGAGAGATGGCTCAGTGGTTAAGAGCACTGGCTGTACTTCCAGAAGTCTGGGGTTCAATTCCCAGCACCCACATGGTGGTTCACAACCATCTATAGTGAGATCTGATGCCTTCTTCTGGCACACATGTGTACATACAGATAGATCACTCATATATAAAATACATAAATAAATGTAGTTTTTATAAATGTATTTATAAAAAAGAAAAGAAAAAGCAGCTGGGCATGGTGACGTACACCTTTGGTCCCATCGCTCAGGAGGCAGAGGCAGGTGGATCTCTGAGTTCGAGGCCAGTCTGGTCTACAGAGTGAGATCCAGGACAGCCAGGGCTACACAGAGACACCCTGTCTCAAGAACAAAGAGAAAGGAAAGGGAAAGACGTATTGAATTTGAAACCACATTACAAACAACTACAGGCTAACAGCTGTCTGGAGAAGCAATTTGGGGAGGTTTAAATACAAAAAGTCCAGGTAAATGTGGCCTGAAAACAGCGTGGTTAGTCAGAACAAGGGTGACTGACGTAATGTACGTAATAATTCTGGACAGAGAAATACCGACACTTGGAATAGCCAAAGTAAAAGCGGTATAAAACTAAAATTGAAAGACCTTACCGCGTTCCAGGAAAAACTAATTACAGACTGAGATGTCTCATGAATATTATTCAAGTTCAAAGAAAAAAAATGCTCTCAACACCTGGGCACAACAATTGGTGCCATCTCCAAATTAAGCAGTTTATGCTGGCTCAGATTCCCACTCTTAACATAAGGCGGTAAAAGTGAGGGCTGAGGGTTAACTCTCCGCAACGTCACTGTGAGGCCCCGAGTTTGAGACCCAGCACCACGTGGAGAACAAATAAGTGTCAGGTGCTGAGAGACAAAGTACCAGATGGACTTGTCTACCAGCTAGAATATAATATAATAATAATAATAATAATAATAATAATAATAATAATAATAATGATAATAATGGGTCTATAGTACTCCATTGTATGGATTGCACTGGTTTATTATTGATGAATACACGTTGTTTTCAGACCAGGCGTTATCTCAAACCATAATACAAGGAATAGTTAAAACACATACAGGCATATTGATTAGCTAAGTTCCCGGAAGCAGAGCTGCATCTTCAGGTGTCTATGTTCTGCTGAGTCGTCCTCCATACTGCACCAACCAGCATCATTTCCCAACAGCACGTGCTTATGTGGGGTTTGTGTCACATTTTGGTGAATCTTTCAATATTTCAAAATTTTCATTGTTGTTATAGGTTATGGAATTATGAGATGCTATTCCTCCCCACTGTCATCAGAGCCACTATGATTACCCTCAAGAAATCCTCAGGAGATTACCTCTGCTAATGTTCTCTTACGGAAGATGGGGGTTCAAAGGGCTCAGAGGCACACAGAGGTGAACACAGGGCTTGCTTACAAGGCAACACACAGAACTCATGAGCCTTTCTCCTCCCCTAAGGTATAAAGGCAGTTAATTCTGAATGGGGACGCTCCTATCTGGTAGTGTAGTGCCTGTAAATAACCTCAGTTAAACCCTGGCTCGCCGAGCTAGACTTGGGCCGAATCATTTCTTTGTTTCCATGATCAGTGTCCTATGTAGGGTGAGTAGATGTCTCCCTAGAAAAAGTCATACAACAGATGGTGATCTGTGACTAGTGATCTTTGATGTTGCAATTATAAGTAGTTGGGGGGGAGGGGCGTGCTGGAGAGATGGCTCAGTGGTTAAGAGCACTCCCTGCTCTTACAGAGGTCCTGAGTTCAACTCCCAGCAACCACATGGTGGCTCACAAACATTTCTAGTGGGATCTGATGCCCTCTTCTGGCATAGAGTTGTACATGCAGATAAAGCACTCAAAAAATAATAAAATTAAAATAATAATAATAATAATAATAATAATAATAATAATAATTTTAAAAAAAAGTAGTTTGGGAGGCAATGGCCCACATCCATACATAGCCAGCAGAGTAAATGGGTATGTTCGGACTGCCCCATCCATCAGCTACTCCCCCATCTCATTCCCTTTCCTTGGGGCAAAATAGTATTGAAATTAGGTCAGTTGATAATCCTGCAGCGGCCTCTAACTGTTTAAGTAAAAGAAGAAGGCACATCTCTCACTTTAAATCAAACACCAGAAATTAAACTGTAAAAGCTAAGGTGAAAGCTGCCGCAGATGAAGGCCGGGGCCCCACATCAGACAGATGAAGGTCGGGGCCCCACATCAGACAGATGAAGGCCGGGGCCCCACATCAGACAGATGAAGGCCGGGGCCCCACATCAGACAGATGAAGGTCGGGGCCCCACATCAGACAGATGAAGGTCGGGGCCCCACATCAGACAGATGAAGGTCGGGCCCTACATCAGACAGACAGATGAAGGTCGGGGCCTACATCAGACAGACAGATGAAGGTCGGGGCCTACATCAGACAGCAGGCCCGACTGTGAATGAAAGCAAACACTCAAGTAAATTCCAAGTGCCACCCAGAACACACGAGTGACGCGAGAAAGCAAACCAGGATTTCAGAAAGAGATCTAGTGGTTTGGACAGATCATACCAGCTGAAGTGTCTCTTAGCCAAAGCCTAATCCAGAGCAAGGATTCTATCCAGAACAGGGCCCTACCTCTCTTCAATTCGATAAAGTTACAGAGATGCGAGGAAGCTGCAGGGCTTTGTTTGTTTGTAGTTAATAGAATCTGGTGCATGAGATGGTTTTATTTAGGTGTGGAACTTCTATGGTGTTGTTTCATTGTTGAGACAGTGTCTTGCTTTCTCCATTAGGCTGGCCTGGAATTCAAAATTCTCTGGCCTCAGTCTACTGAGTGATGGGAATGCACGCATATGATATCACATCCAGCTCTGATTCATGAGGTTTAACGTATAGAGATTCATGCCAACTCTATAACATTGTCCCGATTAGTTTCAATTGTCAACTTGATACAACCTAGAGTCACCTGGAAAGAGGGAACCTCAATTTAAGGACTGCCTCCATCAGCTGGGTATTGTGGCACACATCTTCAATCCCAGCATTCACGAAGCAGAAGCAGGCACATCTCTGCTGTGGGCGGATCCTTCTGTGCCCTGTGAATATGTGTTGCTCTCATTGGTTGATAATAAAAGCTGATTTGGCCTGTAGCCAGGCAGAATAAGGCTGGGTAGGAAAGTGAAACAGAGAGACAGGGAGAAGGAGAAGGAGTTGGGGTAGATGCCCGGTAGCCATCGAGGAAGCAAGACATGTAGAAAATGAGGTAACAAGCCATGAACCACGTGGCAAAGCATAGATAAGAAAGATGGGTTAACTTAAATGTAAGAGCTAGCTAGTAATAAGCCTGAGCCATCAGCCAAGCATTTATAATTAATATAAGCCTCTGAGTGATTATTTGGAAGTGGCTGCAGGATGGGGTGGGACAGAGAAAACCTCTGTTTACACATGACACTCAATGTGGGGTATAGATCCACATAAGACCCAAAAAAGCTTAAAAAGATTCTAATACACACACACAAAAAAAAAAAAACAAAAAACAACAACAAAAAAAAACCCAGAGCCAAGAGCAGCTTCATAATTCATGTCTCTAATGCAGGCTGCAGTATAGAGATGCCCTGGCCACAGTGTATATATAGGCTTGAGCTGCAGCACGGCAGTTCCCACACTCTCCAATACAGAGAGGTGTCTCCAAGCCATGTGAGTGCAGCGGATTGAGGGCTTTCACTCATACAAACAAAAAGGGTTAAAGATACCCAGTAAAAACAAATTCAGACAAAAAGGCCTCTAAACGGGTCACAGTGTATTTAAAAGATATGCCTAGGTTTGAGAGAGAAAAGAAAAAGAATGCATACAATCTTAGATTAAAAATACAGATTTAAAATAATAAAATAAAATCCTTTAAAAGGGGAGTAAAATAATATAAAGAAAATAAGCCACATAAAGATGAAAAATATACACAGAGGCTATATTATGTATGTTGTTGTGTTTTATTTGGATGTTTTGACTGTTAATGAGCTGACTGCTAAGAGACGTTTGATTATAAAAGCTGCTAAATTAGATATGTTACTTTGAGAAAGAGGCTCTGCTTTTTTTTTAATTATTTATTTTTATTTTATGTGCATTGATGTGCCTGCATGTATGTCTGCATGAGGGTATCAGATCTTGGAGTTACAGGCAATTGTGAGCTGCCATGTGGGTACTGAGAATTGAACCCAAGACCTCTGGAAGAACAGTCAGTGCTCTCAACCTCTGAGCCATCCCTCCAGCCCCGAGGCTCTGCTTTTATTTCCACAGAAAATGAGAGGCTATGGATTCATTCTGAGTTAAGGAAAATTAGGTTTGATTGAGGAAGACTCCCTGAAAATCCTGACTACAGACATGGGAAAATAAACCTAAAGTAACTGCAAGACACGTGACGTGTATTTACCTGCTCAGATATAAAACAAAAAACAAAGAAAAAACAAAAAACAAAAAACTACCTTTGGCTGACTTATGTGTAATACACAGTGTATATTTGTATTAATACAGATGTGTATGTTGCCTTTAAAAGTTTATATATTTTCAGAACAAGGGGAACAGACATGAATAAAAACAGATGGCCCAGATGATTCAATGTTTCAGTACACCTCTGTTACAGTTTCCTCTGAGTTCTGTATCCAAAATAGCTTCAAGGCTGACATGGACCAGCCACACAATATACCCCAGGCAGGACTTGACCATAATTCTAAATTTCCTCAGGGTCTCCATAAGATTACCAGC
Organism: Peromyscus eremicus; assembly: GCF_949786415.1. Lineage (NCBI taxonomy): Eukaryota > Metazoa > Chordata > Mammalia > Rodentia > Cricetidae > Peromyscus > Peromyscus eremicus. Next base: position 50,558,113 of record NC_081429.1, on the reverse strand, counting down.
ACCCCCAATCAACAGGAAGTTGTCTAGAAAACTACATCCACATTCCCAAAATATTGGTTATAAATGTTAGTTTTCATTAGGGGGTTGACCATAAATTGTTAACGGTCATAGTCAATCTCTTTCTAAAGAAGAAAGGGGGGGGGGGTTGGGGAGGTGGCTCAGTGGGTAAAGTGCTCGCCTCGCAAGCATGGGGACCCGAGTTCAATCCCCAGCACCCATGTAAAACACCCAGGGGTGGTAGCAGCACTGGGGAGGCAGAAGCTGGAGGATCCCTAGAGCTCTCTGGCCAGGTGGTGCAGCCGGCAGATTCCGGGCAAATGAGGGACCATGTCTCAGAAAACAATGCAGGCAGTCCCTGAGCAGGCAGTCCCTGAGGAACAGCTCTCGGGTTAACTTCTAACCTACACACACGCACGCACACACACACACACACACACACACACACACACACACACACACACTGCACCCGTGTACACACATACAATCACACATACAGGCACACACAGAATGAAGAGTCTCAGTCACGTTTGTTACCCATAGGGAGGCCTAAAAAAAGTTAAAAAGAAAAACAAACAAACAAACAAAAACAAAAAAAAAAAAGAAAGGGGGATATGATATAAAAATGATGGGGAAAAGGGCAGATTATTATGATGAAAAAGGAAAGGGTAGATTATTGAATCTACTTTAATCCAAAAACAACTGTTAATCTCAAAATATTTTACATTGATATGGATTTTAGTTTATTGATATAAATTTAAAGTTAATTTTGTTATATGTATATTCCTACTCTTCCTTAAGATATTATGTTTATGCAACTCATTTAAAATTGTAATGTATAATTTAAAAACACAGATTAATAGTCATCTATAATAATCAAACTTATAACTATATTAGTTAGGTTTTCTAGGTATACAAAGATATATTTCAATTAGATAGGTAATCTTCAAACACTTCAAAGACCTATAGAATATGGCATTTCAAATGTTTTAAGAACTTAGACTTTTCTCAACAGTGAGACATGTCTGCTCCTGGCAGCACCAATTACTTCAAAGAAGATGATGGGCTTCTTCTTCACAGACTTGGAAAGAAAAATACTCAACTTCATATGGAAAAACAAAAGACCCAGGATAGCTAAAAGAATCCTGTATAATAAAGCAACCTCTGGAGGCATCACCATCCCAGACCTCAAGCTCTACTATAGAGCTATAGTAATAAAAACAGCTTGGTACTGGCATAAAAACCGACATACAGACCAATGGGATCGAATTGAAGACCCTGACATTAATCCACACACATATGAACACCTGATTTTTGACAAAGAAGCCAAAACTATACAATGGAAAAAAGAAAGTATCTTCAACAAATGGTGCTGGCATAACTGGATGTCAATATGTAAAAGATTACAAATAGATCCATATCTGTCACCATGCACAAAACTCAAGTCTAAGTGGATCAAAGACCTCAACATAAATCCAGTTACACTAAACTTGATAGAAGAGAAAGTAGGAAGTTCTCTTGAATGCATTGGCACAGGAGATCACTTCCTAAATATAACACCAGCAGCACAGACACTGAGAACAACAATTAATAAATGGGACCTCTTGAAAATGAGAAGCTTTTGTAGGGCAAAAAGACACTGTCAATAAGACAAAACTACAGCCTAAAGAATGGGAAAAGATCTTCACCAACCCCACATCTGACAGAGGACTGATCTCCAAAGTATATAAAGAACTCAAGAAACTAGACATCAAAATACTGAACAATCAAATTAAAAAATGGGCTAAAGAGCTAAACAGAGAATTCTCAAAAGAAGAATCTCAAATGGCTGAAAGACATTTAAAGAAATGCTCAACATCCTTAATCATCAGAGAAATGCAAATCAAAACGACTCTGAGATACCACCTTACACCTGCCAGAATGGCTATGATCAAAAATACTAATGACAGTCTATGTTGCAGAGGTTGCAGAGCAAAGGAAACACTCCTCCACTGTTGGTGGGAATGCAAACTTGTACAACCACTGTGGAAATCAGCGGTTTCTCAGAAAATTGGGAATCGATCTACCTCAAGACCCAGCTATACCACTCTTGGGCATATACCCAAGGAATACTCAATCATACCACAAAGATACATGCTCAACTATGTTCATAGCAGCACTATTTGTAATAGCCAGAACCTGGAAACAACCTAGATGCCCGTCAACTGAAGAATGGATAAATAAAATGTGGTACATATACACAATGGAGTACTACTTAGAGAAAAACAATGACAGCATGAAATTTGCAGGCAAATGGATGGAACTAGAAAATATCATCCTGAGTGAGGTAACCCAAACCCAGAAGGACAAACATGGTATGTACTCACTCATAAGTGGATACTAGATATAAAGTAAAGAACAGTCAGACTGCAACCCACAGAACCAGGGAGGCTATATAGCAGGGGAGACCCTAGGATGACTGTGGCTTATAATAAGTTTTGGTTTTACTCAATTACTGGGCAAGCCTCAGTGAAACATTTCACTATTAGGATTTGTACTGTATCAAGCTGATGGAAAAATAAATAAATAAAAATGAAAAAAAAAGATGATGGGCATCAAAGAAACTCCTTGAGGAGTTGTTTTTTTCAGTGTGGTAAGGCCAGCCATTTGGGCAAGAAACTGCTCTTGCTGTCTGCTTGAGAGTATGTGGTATAAACTGGACATACAGGACCCACAGGAAAATGGCGACTGAACTTCGCCAACACAAGGTGGGATGGTCCTTCAGGTTCCTGCTTCATGGAAGAAACTGCCGAACATTCTACAGGACACGGGGGAAAGCAACTGATGAGTTTTGCCAATACAAGCCAGGACAGCCCTTCACATTTTCTGCTTCACTAAAAAGTCTGCCAGATACTCTAGGCCTGTAGCCTGAAGATGGATGCCCCAACATTATAGAAGAATTTTGGGTGACTGTCTAGGCATCCAGATATCTCTGTGATTTCTAGAGTTTTAGAAGTTGCTTGCAATGCACTTCCTGTTTACTCAGGTAATAGTATATCCTTCTGGGATCTTTGATAAAACTGAATACTAGATAGTCATAGTTATAATTTTTCATAATTATGATAAAAGGATAAATTAGATATAAAACTTTATAGACTCACCAAGATAGGATAATTGAATGTTTTCTCTGATTTTGTCAAATACAAAAAACTAGATATTATAACTGTAATTATTGCTTGATAACTATTTTTTTAATTTGTAATTTTACTATGTTAAAGTTAAAACCTTCCTTTTTTATTAGACAGAAATGGAGAAATGCTGTGAGAGGATCATTCTGTGTGCTGTGAATATGTGTTTCTCTCATTGGTTGATAATAAAAGCTGATTTGGCCTGTAGCCAGGCAGAATCAGGCTGGGTGGGAAAGCGAAACAGAGAGACAGGGAGAAGGAAAGGGAGTTGGGGCAGATGCCAGCCAACCACTGAGGAAGCAAGACATGTAGAAAATGAGGTAACAAGCCATGAACCACGTGGCAAAGCATAGATCAGAAAGATGGGTTAACTTAAATGTAAGAGCTAGCTAGTGCCGGGCGGTGGTGGCGCACGCCTTTAATCCCAGCACTCGGGAGGCAGAGCCAGGCGGATCTCTGTGAGTTCGAGGCCAGCCTGGGCTACCAAGTGAGTTCCAGGAAAGGCGCAAAGCTACACAGAGAAACCCTGTCTCGAAAAACCAAAAAAAAAAAAAAAAAAAAGAGCTAGCTAGTAATAAGCCTGAGCCATCAGCCAAGCATTTATAATTAATATAAGCCTCTGAGCGATTATTTGGAAGTGGCTGCGGGATGGGATGGGATAGAGAAAAGCCTCCATTTACAGATCTCTGAGTTTGAGACCACCCTGGTCTACAGAGCAAGTTCCAGGACAGTGCGCACTGATGAAATGACCACAGAAGATTTAGAATATCAATCACATCAGCCTAGCTGACTCAGGGTCTGAAGGGACCAGCTCCATTTTGGAAGAAGGGCTATGCTACCCAAGCAGTACTAGTATTTCAAACTACAGACAAATCATTCCTAAAAGAAAGTTAATGGGCACAGTGACTGTCACTGGTGTTAACAACAACAACAACAAAAACAAAACAGAACAGAATTGTCACAGCTACTCCAACCTTCAGCAACTCAGCAAGACTTCTCCCAGGAAAACAGCCATACTGGATAAAAGGCTCGGATATAGCACTGTTCAGGGTTCTGTCCCCACCCCCAGCTGAGGATCGAACCCAGGGCCTTGTGCTTGCTGGCAAGCACTCTACCACTGAGCTAAATCCCCAACCCCACTGTTCAGGTTTTAATCATGTATTTTTAAATAAAAATCTGTGTGACATTTTAGACTTAAGCTATTGCACACTTAATTAATACAACTTTCAGATGGGCTCAGGGTATGTGTGTGCCTGTAAACCTGGAGGTGGAGGAGGTGGAGGCCGGAGGATCAGGAGTTCCTGTCTTGAAAACAACAACAAAATAATTTTAATATGTACTGGGAAACTACAAAAATTATATAGCTCATTTTATTGTGGTGGCTTGGAATTGAATCAACAATATATCCAAGTTATGCTTGACCAACGTTGAGTTGGGGCCGTAATTTCAAATCACAATTCCAAGCACCATCAGCTAAGAATGCTGAAATCCTGAACTATCACAATCCCCAAGATCCACATCTGGAAATGATAATATAAAAACATATTTGGAGCGAGTACATAGCTGGGTATGCTTGCAGCCCCTGCCTTCATTCCCCAGCACCACAAACAAGATTCTAAAAATTAAAAAAAAAAAAAAAATAGCCAACCGGTGAAAAAAAAAAAAGGCAAAATTTAAGTGATAAATGAAAAAGGCCAAATGACGAAAAGAGAATATGATATTTAACAAAAGCCACTTCACATAAAGAAAACTTCCAGTTTTAAAAATATTTTAAAGTTCTTTACACATCCCATCTGTTTTATTAAAAATAAGAAAAATTTAAAGGAGACATAATGAATGTTTTTTGTTTTTGTTTTTCTTTTGTTTTGTTTTGTTTTTTCGAGATAGGGTTTCCCTGTGTAGTGAGACATAATTAAGGTTAAGGTAAAAAAAAAAAATAAAAAGATCTTACTCAATGTACGTATTCCAGAAAAACAGAGTTTGTTAGTATAAACAATATAGTCTGGGGCTGGAGAGATGCCTCAGAGGTTAAGAGCACCGGCTGCTCTTCCAAAGGTCCGGAGTTCAATTCCCAGCAACCACATGGTGGCTCACAAATATCTATAGTGGAATCTAATGCCCTCTTCCGGCATAAAGTTTTCCATGCAGATAGAGCACTCATATACATAAAATAAATATTTTTTAAAAACACACACAATATAGTCTATTACGTTTCACAGTGTGATATTTGCTTACTTTTGTCACTGAAATAAATTTAATTTTTATGACAAGCATCTGCAATGAAAATATGTCTTCCGGGTTGTTTGGCTCGAACTGTTTGGGGGGCACCCAGGCAGGGGGTTTGGGATCTGTTCCTGGTCTATGGGCAGGCTTCTGGAATCCGGTGCCTGTGGTGTGACACCTTGCACAGCCTTGGTGCAGTGGGCTTGGACCTGCCTAGGCTCAGTGTGCTGGGCTCTGCTGACTCCCCATGGGAGACCTCGATTTGGGGGAGGTGGGGATGTGGGGTGGCTTGGGAAAGAGGGCTGGGGGTGGGAGGAGGGAGGAGAGGGTATCTGTGGATCGTATGTGGAGTAGAAAATTTTTTAAGAAAAATGAAAGAAAAAAAAAAAAAGAAAATACATCTTCCTGCGTGGCCTATCAGTCTTATGTTTACACTTTTGCCTTTTGAACCGGGATCTCGGCACCCTTCTTACCTCTAGGATTATAGTGATTTCCCTAGCAATTAGAACTGCTGGTAATTAGTGCTTTGCCCAGAACTGCGTCCAAGAGCTACACGTTCAACCATTTTGCATTGTTAAAATAAGTTCAAAGAGTTGAAAGAGAACTGGGAAGGTTATGCACCGACCATAAATACGAGGTGATTATTAAACTTTGGTCATATAAAAAAATATATGCCTACCATCAGGAGATGTTTGCTTGGCCAATAAATGTATAATTGTAATATATAATTAATTCCCATCGAAGAATGAGGTACCTGTGGCTGCGAATCGTGATGAGAAGACGATTAAAGTGACACCACTTTACAAAACATCGATTGAGCCGGAACCAAATCAATCAGCACCTCCATACTTAGAACCCAAACCGCCGAGAAACACCCATCTCCGCACAGATGGTTCCAGCGACCTATAGTTGCTAACAGGTTGTATGTTTCGTGCATGAAGATCACCTATTCCACGAAACACCACCCCACCCCTCACCCGGCTGGCAAGCCCACGGCCTCACGGGCAGGATGCCAAGCAGGATTGTTTTCCCCTGCTCCATCTTTCTTAGAGCATCAGGTTTCGGCCGCCCAGGTGAGGTCAGGGGTCGGAGACACCTGCTCCCCGGTTAGCTGAATCCATGTGGCGAGGCTGGGGTCCCCACCCGGGAGAGGAGGCTTTGTGCACCGACACCCTCGCGCGGGGCGATGCGTCCGGCACTTCGCCCTCAACACCCAGCTCTGCTCAGGTTGTGTGTGTGTGTGCGTGTGTGTGTGTGTGTGTGTGTGTGTGTGTGTCTGTGTGTGTTTAATACCGTGTCCTCTGCTCAGGTTGTGTGTGTGTGTGTGTGTGTGTGTGTGTGTGTGTGTGTTTAATACCGTGTCCTCTGCTCAGGTGTTGTGTGTGTGTGTGTGTGTGTGTGTGTGTGTCTGTGTGTGTCTGTGTGTGTTTAATACCGTGTCCACCGAGCCCCGGAGTCCGTCAGGAAGGCATCCCGCCAGGGAACGATCATCACATCCATTAAGCACCGCGTCGTACAAAGGCGGCCCCTGAGCCTGCGAGCATCTGCCCGGTCTCGGGAGCACCCAGGCCGGCCTCAGGCCGCGGCTTCTCCCGGAGGCAGCGCGGGAGACGCACCGGCCGCGGAGGGGGGCCAGGCCCGCCGAAGCCGCCGCCGCCGCCGCCGCCGGAGGCCGGCTCACCGGGAGGCGCCGGAACCGGGCGAGCACCCCCCGCCCCCCGCTGCCGGCCGGAGCGCGCGGCCCGCGCCCCCGCCCCCCGCCCCGCCCGCCGTTGTCATGGGAACCAGGTTTGGCCACCGCCGCCCGGAGGGAGCGGCCGGCCGGAGGCCTCGGATGCTCACCGCGCCGCTCCTCGCCGCCGGGGGGCCGCGCTCTGCCGCGCCGGGCTCCTCCGCGCACCCGCCCCAGCCGCCGCCGCCGCCGCAGCCGCCGCCCGCGAGCGCTCGCCGGCTCGCCCTCCCGCCCGGAAGCCGCGCCGGTGCGCCGAGGGGCCGGCTCCGCGGCGGGAGATTTAAAGCCGCGCCCCGCGGGCCCCGGCGTTACCTGTCTCAGCTGGCGAAGGGCGCTCGCCCGCTTGCCGAGCCCCGCTGGGGTGATCGCCGGGGTGGGTGCGTGGAAGAGCGGCTCGGCCCGGCCTCCCAGCCCCCCGCCCGCCTGCCTTCCTTCCCCGCGCTGCCTCGGCGCCCTGGTCGCCACTCCGGGCTAGTGCTCAGCGCGCGGCGAGTGTCCACGCGGGGCTCGACGCTCTCATTTTTAAAGGTTTAAAGAGGGACGACTGTTAATAACTGACCGCAAAGGCCGCCGTCTGCAGAACTGTCGGGGCCGTGTGTGTGTGTGTGTGTGTGTGTGTGTGTGTGTGTGTGTGTGTGAATGACAAACCAGTCTTCAAGAGTAAAAAGCAAAGGCGGACCCCAAAAAGCCTCAGGAGAGAATGGGGATGAGGCAAAAGGAAAATTGCAATGGGTTCGGGAATAATAAACCCAAAGCGCGTTCCTTTTCAAGTTGACGCCCAAGTTCAACTTCCCTAAAGGTTTACAGTACACGAGTTCATAGGATACATAGGCTCGCAAGGGAAACCCAAAGCTTGCCCTTGGGCTAACTACTCTGAGGGATCACGGAGAACTACATGAGGAAAGAAAGGGTCCAAATAAAATGTTAATTACAAAGCAGTCGCTGTAAAGTTTTTAAGTTTTAGACCAGAAAAAGAGATACCTTTTCTCTAAAGGGCTGATTTGGACTAAAACTTTTCAGATGAATGTAGATTCTTACCCAGCTATTTGGATTTCAAATAATGGGCAAATTCTTGAAATTATATACAATGTTTGCCACCACAACCCCGGAAAGTGTCAATAGCTTCTCTTGCTGTTAAAGTCCAAACCCCCGAATAATTATGAGTTAGCAGGCGGTGGACATGGTTAATTAACCGTATGTCTCTGGATCTTTCCTAGGTCATATAGAGATGGGTAGGTAGGGCCCCAGCTTTTTCTAAGGCTCCAGAGATTTCTAAACTGCCAGGAGCCCAGGGCAAGGGGTTAATGGCAGTCACTGCAATCTATGGAAGGAATCCAGCTGTCAGCAAAGCACCAGGTGAGCGAAATGAAGAAGACTCAAGCTGGGCGAAAATTGATGGGGGACGCCGCCTGGGACAACCAAGACAGGAAAGTTGCAGCCTGCAGTATTGACTGCTTATTGGAGGCCGCTGTGACTGAAGCTGGGAAGCTCCTGCCGTAGCACCTGTAGGAAATGTGGAATACCCCTACCCTCCTCCCTCAACAGCTAGGAACCGACAGAAACTCCTGGGCGCCCTTTAAACAGCTCAGAATCGGCGTCCCTATCCGGTAGGGTAGGAAAGCAACCCACCCATCTGGTTGAGAATGCTTTAAGTAGCTCAGTGTTCTTCCCCTCCGGCTCCAGCTTTAACAGATCTTCCCTAATTGATTACATTTTACACATTAAATTTGTTTTGTTTTGTTTCAAGACAAGGTCTCACTATGTATCCCTGGCTGTCCTGGAACTCACTCTGTAGACCAGGCTGGCCTCGAACTCACAGAGATCCGCCTGCCTCGGTCTTCCGAGTGTTGGAATTAAAGGCGTGGGTTACTAAGCCGGGCTTTTATGCATTATTTATATGCACACAGATTCAGCCAATGGGGGCCCGCCTGGCGCCTGGCTCTACAACAGAAGGGCTTGAGTCTTGGCAGATTGCTCTTCAGAGGAAGAGAACTAGACTCTGGCCGCCTCAGCCAGCTCCTAGATGCTCTTGGACAAAGAATAGACCCTTGGGAGGTTCGCCATGCTCCAGCCTCCAGGACTTGACCTGCAGCTGCCAAGAGGGGACAGGACCAGGTGTGTGTGTGGGGGGGGGGGAGCAGACGGATCGGAAACGACTCTTTGCTGTCTCAGCCTCCGGAGTCTACGCTTTGGCTGTAGATGGAAATTCATTCCTGCAACTGTCTCCAACCTCAGAGACCCGGCCAGCGACTTTTGACCCTAGCCTCTGACACCCGCCTTAACTTCATTAGTGACCTGCTGTCCGCAGACTTAAATGTAAGGTTGACACCCCAAAGCGTTCCTAGAGTGTTCAGCTGTCACCTGCAGCCTGCCGAGGGCACAGAGCAGAGCTAGCCTCTCAGTCTCGATTCCTACTTCCCTGTTTGAATTGGTCTTGCATGGCAATTAAGTTTCCCTTCGGTATACACCCACTCCATTCTTTTTTTTTTTTTTTTTCCGAGACAGGGTTTCTCTGTGTAGCTTTGCGCCTTTCCTGGAACTCACTTTGGAGACCAGGCTGGCCTCGAACTCACAGAGATCCGCCTGGCTCTGCCTCCCGAGTGCTGGGATTAAAGGCGCACTCCATTCTTGCAGAGAGCAAGGCAAGAGCCCATAGAAGGGCAGACTGTCTCACTAGTGTTCGGGATGCCTCCTTAACCAGCCTATCTGGCCTCTTAACACCTTGTGTAGCTGTTTCCTCAGAATTCAAACACCTGTTTCTGGAAAAGAGTCTCACAAGACTTAAGAGGCTCGTGAGAAATCCAAGACCCAAGGTTATAAAAGCAGTCAGTCAACAATTGCGGTGGAGACTGCGCAGTGCAGTGCCCGCAGACGCGCAGGGAGCGCGGGGATGCAGCTTCTGGGAGATGCCACTCGTGCTGGAGTGACTTTTTGGCGATTCAACTGTCATTGTGTCACTCGCAAACTACCCTCACCCGTGCTTCCAGGAAGTAAGCCGGATATACTCATTGCTTCGCTCAGCTAGTGGAGTCCTCTTTGTCCACAGTGAACAGATGTTTCTGTGCGCCACGTTTATCTACCAGTCTTTTTCCCACTAGACGCTCCACTCTTCCGTCCTTACATGTCTGCAGCCTTGTCTCCTAACACTTTTCCTAATACATTAGGTCCCTAATCCATGCTAATTCTACCAACGAATGAACTGAAACAAAGATGCCTAATGGCTGGCTGAGAGGTATTATATATTTTTTTTCGAGACACGATTTCTCTGTGTAGCCTTCTGTCCTGGATCTCTTTCTGTCCACCAGGCTGGCCTCAAACTCAGATTCCTGCCTCTCCTCTCTCCTCTGCCTGAATGCTGGGATTAAGGTTGGGACATTAGTGTGGATAAATTCTTTACATATATATGAATGAGTATTTTGCATGTGTATCTGTATGCCAGAAGGCATTAGGTCCCATTACAGATGGATCACAACCATGGTGGTGAGCTACAATAGGTTGCTGGGAATTGAACTCAGGACCTCTGGAAGAGCAGTCAGTGCTCTTAACCACTGAGCCATTTCTCCAGCCGGTATGGCTATTTCCCCCCCACCCCCCACAGGGTTTCTCTGTGCAGATTTGGTGCCTGTCCTGGATCTCACTCTGTAGACCAGGATGGCCTCGAACTCAGAGATCTGCCTGTCTCTGCCTCCTGAGTGCTGGGATTAAAGGTGTGGCTAAACTCTTAAAAAAGGTATCTGTTATCTTCTTGGAGTAGTATCTGTATCTTTACACACTGTGCTTTTTCTCTTTCCTACCCCTAAGAACACCCTAGAGTTTAATAATTCAGTTTTTTTCCCTTTAGTTGACTAGATTAGGTAGTCAGCCTAAATTTGTGTATGTGCATATGAGCACACATATTTAACATGGGGCCTCAAACATGTTAAGTGATGGTATATACCACTAAGTTATGCCTAAGTGCCTAAGGCTGATTTTCTTGTTTTTGTTTTTTCAGACAGGGTTTGTGTGTGTGTATCCCTGGCTGTCTTGGAACTTGATCTAATTTTAAATTTAGGAAGTTGCCAGGTGGTGGTGGCACATGGCTTTGATCCCAGCACTCAGGAGGCAGAGCCAGGCGTATCTCTTGAGTTCGAGCCCAGCCTGGTCTACAGAGTGAGATCCAGGACAGCCAAGATAACAGAGAAACCTTGTCTCAAAAAAAAAAAAAAAAAAAAAAAAAAAAAAAAAGGAACTTTATTGTAACCAGTAAGAGCAGACATTTGTTAGGTAGGAGATCTGGCCTTAACATATTTATAAATTCCACTTCTTTAAGACAGCATAAATAACCTCCTACAGACCAACTCATCTCAGTGCTGGGCAAGCAGCTCCAGGTGGAGACCCGTAGAAACAAAGGTAAGCCCAGGCTTCTGCTGGAAGAAAAGGGACCACCGGAAGGAAGACAGTATTTGAGAAGATTTGTGTTGACATCTTGTTTTCCTGCTGAAGGAGTAAGTTCTAACCTCTTCAATTACCCAAGGAGACAAGTTTGGCAGATCAGATAGCTCAGATAGAATCCTTGTCGATGATCCCTGGCCACTGGTTTTGCATGCATCCCGGGCGAGAGTGCGGGAACTCTGAATACATTTGCTATGGAACCAGGACTGAGGGTAGGCAAGGGTACAGTTTCAGGCGCCACCTCCTTTTCCCATTTCATCTGATGCATAGGCCTCTTCACCTTTGGTTCTGTTTTAAAAAAATGTGTGAGTGCCTGAATGTATGTATATGTACCATTCGTGCCTGGGGCCCAGGGAGGCCAGAAGGTATCTGAATCCCTGGAATTGCAGTTACAGACAGTTGTGAACTGCCATACAGATGCAGGAAATGGAACCCAGGTCCTCTGCAGGAGCAGCAAGTGCACTTAACTGCTGAGCCATCTCTCCCACCCTGGCCTCCTCACCTTTAGTGTTCACTTAGGGTATGCAAACTGCATCTGATCAGCCCAGAATGGTTAAGTCAGGAAAGACAGTTAGGAGATGTTCTTTTTTTCGGGGGTGGGGTGGGGGTGGGATTGAGACAGAATTTCTGTGTAGCCATGGCTGTCCTGGAACTCACTCTGTAGACCAGGCTGGCCTTGAATTTGGGGATCAGCCTGCTTCTGCCTCTGAAGCGCTAGGGTTAAAGGTATTAAAGGCATTCACCAAAACCCAGAGGAAAGACATGTTAAATAACTGTTCTTTAAGGTTCAATAAGAGTACTCAAAACAGGATTATGAATTCATCTCTACCCACTTATAATAATGGTCCAGAGGTTACAGAATTAATGAAATTTACATTAGCATAGAATGAAATAAAAGCTTTCTGTGTGACCTTTTCTGCCAAACTCCATTCAATTTTTGTAGTAAATTCACTTGAAGAAATGATGTGTTTAACTGTCTGTAGCTCCTGGTCTATGTAGAAATGAAGCCTATACGCTGGGGATGAAGGGAGCCTGAATCCCTATGGGAAAATGGGACAAAACAATTTTTGTGGCCCTGAACTACCTTTGAACTTCTCTATATAAGACAACTGAACTAATTGAATTAACTAATTGTTAATTTGGTTATCAACTGCCAAGTACATACATTGTTTCCCATACTCATGTATCAAGAACAATCACTTTGAGAACACTGACTTCCTTGCTTAAGGAATACCAGTCTTTATGGGTGAGACGGCTCAGAACCTATAATCCCAGACAGAGGCTGAGGTGGGAAGGTTGCCAACCTGAACTACAGATTGAGGTGTTAAAAATCATAAAAACAAGACAGAAGTCACACTTAAAATAATTACTGGCTGGGGATAAAGTTTAGAGATGGATTACCTTTATGAGACCTGCTTATACTATTTTTTTTCAAAATTTATAGATAAAATTTCCTGCCATACCTTGTGTGTTGAGGCTGGAGGACAACTTGTAGGAGCTGACTGTTTTTCAGACCTGAGGACTGAACTCAGGCTATCAGGCTTGGCAGCAAGTATCTTGACCTGCCGAGCCATCTTGAAGGCTCTCCTCTAAGCTTTCATTTTCTCATGCAGTCCATCCCGATCCTGGTCTTGAACTAGCTATGAAGCTAATCATGACTTTGAAGTCCTGAGCCTCCTGTCTCCACTTAAGTGCTGGGGTCACAAGGATGCACTAGGATGCCTGGCTCCGAGAGCATTACTAGTCGTTTTATTTTTTGTTTTTCAAGGCAAGGTTTCTGTGTAGCTCTGGCTGTCCTAGAACTCGCTCTGTAAACCAGGCTGGCCTTGAACTCAGAGATCCACACCCGCCTCTGCCTCCCCAGTGCTAGGATTAAAGGCCTGCACCACCGCCACCCGGTGTATTATTAGTCTGTTCTTCAAATAGTTAACTAAAAAGCTAAGAAAAAAAAGAGAGAGAGACAAATAGTTACTGTATTTTTTTTTTTTTTTTGGTTTTTCGAGACAGGGTTTCTCTGTGTAGCTCTTTGGAGGCTGTCCTGGAGTCCTGGATCTCACTCTGTAGACCAGGCTGGCCTCGAACTCACAGAGATTCACCTGGCTCTGCCTCCCAAGTGCTGGGACTAAAGGCGTGCGCCACCACCGCCTGGCTAGTTACTGTATTTTAATATATCCTTTTATAACACTTTAAAGGCAAATTTTAATTTCAAACCAGTATCTTTAAAAGTCAATTAAGTTTTTGGAATCTGCACAGGGTAGGGAATTCAGGTCACATATTTACTGTATTGTATAAACATGAAAGACGACGAACCATTATACACAATTTAAAAGGCTACTTCCTGTCTCTGTATTGACAGTGGTACTGGAGGGTTAGCCACTGACTTTCTTTTTGAGACAGTCCCCTGTAACCGTGGCTGCCTTTGCATTCACTATGCAGCAGGGAATGACCTTGAACTTCCGATCCTTTTGCTAACCTCCCAGGTCCTGGGATTACAGACTGCACTGCCACATCCACCTTCTCCAGGTGCTGGAGAGGGTGGTCAGGGCTCTGTCCATTTTGGGCAAGCCCTCTCCAGTATCATTCACATAGTTTATGACACAACAGTGAGACACTAACTAAAAAACAAAACAGAACCCAACAAGACAGTCTTTGATCAATCATTCATTTTCAAGCCCCTACATGGGAAGTGGTAGGTGAATATCTGTAGGAATACAATTTATTGTCTGCTCCTCCACTCAGAAGTAGCTGTGTAAAAAGAGAGAGAGAAAAGTAAATACAAATATACAGTAAATAGACATGATTAAATATGACTTTGATTTTGTTTTGGTTTTTCGAGACAGGGTTTCTATGTGTAAAAGCTCTGGCTGTCCTGAAACTCATTCTGTAGTCCAGGCTGGCCTTGAACTCACAGAGATCCGCCTGGCTCTTCCTCCCGAGTGCTGGGATTAAAGGCATGCGCCACCACCGCCTGGCAAGACACTGTTCACAGAGTATGCGTATCCTGTACTCTGACCATATTTCCATCTATACCCTTCCTTTGCTTCTTCCCCAGCAGTTCTGCTTCTACTTTGATATCATATATATATAAATGAGTTGATAGATGTAAAACCACCCAGCTTGAAACACAGTATTTAAGGGTGCCAATTAGAACAAACGTCTCTACTACTAGGTTAAGCATCTCCAATTCAAATGTAGGTTGGAGATGTAGCTCACAGGCAGAGCACATGCTGAGGACACATACAGCTCTGGGCCAATTTTAATGATATAAAGATGTGTTCTTTTGTCTGCCTAAGGCACCTGATTGGCTAAATAAAAAAAAAAAAAAAAAAAAAAAAAAAAAAAAAAAAAGCCTGTTACACTGTTACATTGGCATGATGCCACAAGTATAATCTTACACCTGACCCGATGTGACAGGTCACAGAAGACAGGTGCATTCAAAGTATTTTATAATTTGACAACATGCACAACACAGACACGAAACAAAAAGGAAGTTCACATTTAGATTTGGGTCCCATTCCAAGATGTCATAAATGTGCAAATATTCCAAAATCTGAAATGCTTCTGGTCCAAAGCGTTTCAGGTATGGGAAGCACAATCTGTATCACTATACAATGCATAAAATATTAAAAGCAATGAATCATTTTGGTTGAGACATAGTATGCTATTGTACTTCCAATGAAGTATTTGCCAAGGTATATAATAAACTAAAATAGTCTTATCCTTCGAAAACCACAAAAGCTTCGTTGGCTTTTAGAAGACAGGTTTTTATGCTCTAGCCTAAGCTGGCCTCAGATGTGCAGCTGTCCTCCTGCTTCAGCCTCCCCAGACTGCGATGACGAGTGTGAGCTACCACACTCAGAACTAGTCAAGTTTTTAAAAGACAGTGTATTATTTGCAGGCAAATGTACACTGCAAATTATATAAGTAGCTCTAGGACCTACGAGCTGAAAGAATTATTGGACAAGAGCTTATATATGCACATAAAAATTATTATAATTCCTTAAGTATATTTTATAATCCATATTTACTATTTAAAACGAATTCTGTAAACTTAATTATGTAAAATACGCCTGCAATTCCAGCACTCAGGAGGCTGAGGTAAGGGAGGCTGCTGTTAGCTTGAGGCCAGCCAGGGCTACATATCAAGACCACAAAACCATATCGAGATCACAAAAACAATACACTAACAAAAAATCCTTCTAAAACAGGTATTTCAAACTAGAAATACTGTGATCCGATCAGTACGAAGTAGTGAACTTATGGACCACAAGAGATTTGTAAATAATGTCTCATTAAGATATTCATGAGGTACCTGGGCCAACACCGGCCTGTAACACCAGCTACTAAGAAGTTTAAGGTCTGCCTGTGCTAGAGTAAGTTCCAAGCTGGCCTGGGCAACTCTGACAGCCTATCTCAAAATAAGAAAAAGAGGGCTAGTGTACTGGTACATGTCTATAACTTCAGCATTTGGGAGGTGGAAACGGGGGGTTCAAGGTTCTCTTCGGCTATACAGTAAACTAAAAGACAGCCTGGCTCCTATACATGAGCTCCTATATCAAAAACAGAACAAACAGGGCTGGGTACATAGCCAAGCAGCAGACCACTTGCCTAGCGTGGTAAGAACCTGGGGACTCTGTCCCTAGGACCGCCAAAAGAACTAAAATGGTATTCAGGGGGAAATGACCTGTTTCAAAATGTCAACTTTTGTTGGGTGCTGGTGGCACACACCTTTAATCCCAGCACTCGGGAGGCAGAGGCAGGCAGATCTCTGTGAGTTCGAGGCTAGCCTGGTCTACAGAGTGAGTTCCAGACAGCCAGGACTGTTTCACAGAGAAATCTTGTCTCAGGAAAAAAAAAATTCAATTTTTATTACTCTTTAAATAATTAAAGGGCAAATCTGTTCTTAGTTTTTTGGTCTGGGATGTAAAAACAATTATCAAAATCAGAAACTTAAAACTGCTAACTTTAAGCTGGGCAGTGGTAGCACAGGCCTTTAATTCCAGCACTTAGGAGGCAGAGCCAGGCAGATCTCTGAATCTGAAGCCAGCAGGGTCTACAGTGAGTTCCAGACAGCCAGAGAAACAGCCAGAGAAACAGCCAGAGAAAAAACAAACCACACAAAAAATCCTGCTAACTTTAAACATCAGGTCTATCCAACTTTTTTCTTCACCAGTAACTTGTAAATTCTTACCCCTGTGTCTGTCCAGTCCACACTTAGAACTTTATCTTCATGAGCAGCTAGATCATAGAGAGGAGCCTTACAGCTGAAGATGAAAATACACACGTTACATGCATTCAGGGTTTTAACACACATTATGGATAATTACTAGTACTTTTCTCAAGACTTTTACTGGATTTTACTACAGATTTACTGTAACAAACACTCAAGATGCAAAAAACTTATTCACAACTAGGTCCACTTTCACACTTTTATACTTTTATCCCAAATCATGGCTTTATATACTCTGTCCAGCCATCTGTATAATAACTCCTAAATATATATTTCTAACCCAAACTTTTCCCTTGAGCTTGAGTCTGTGTATCTAAATACCGGAAAGTTGATAGGCAACAGACACAATCAAATCAAAACTCTCAAATTTCCCTCATAAGGCTATTTTTCTAAAAAATAAAACCAATTATTTAATTATTCAATTATTATTTTGATTTTGTGTATGGGTGTTTTGCCTGTGTGTGTCTGTGCACCATATTCATGCAGAGGCTGGAGTTCCAGATCTGTATCCCACCTGGAACTGGACGGTTGTGGGTGCTGGGAGCTGAACCCAGGTCTTCTTTCCTCCAGCTCCACGCTTTCTCACTTTTTCTTACCATAGTACATAGCATTTCCATACACCCAATCACTTGAGCAGAAAACATGGGCAATTTTCTTTGATTCTCATCTCCACATTTAATCCATGAGAAATTAACCTCGCCAGAGACCTAAATTCAAATAGACCTAGAACAAAATCACTTATCCCTGACGCTACCACCACACCCTGTGCTCCCATGACCTGCCTCTTGGATAACAATGGTCTTTTGGCATCTATTCTTGGTTCCTTTTTCAAACCCTCAGAGCCTTGCCAAGTCCTGCTTGATATATTGATTACCTGCCTCATGCTCTGCCAGTCTCCCCATTTACTTCATCAATACCGGCTTGGTTGCCAATTTACCAATATACGATTCTCCCCATTTTATCTGTGCCTTTCTCTACCATGCATACATGCACATACCTTCAAAATGTGGGATTGGCTACTGAAATTTCTACAAAGAGAAAGTCTTGCCAAAGTGCAGCTTTACTGTTCTGCTTTGTTCATACTTACTGCTACTACCAGAAACTATGTTAATTATCATAGAAAATGTCAATGAAGACATCTAAGCCCTCTAAGATATTGTAAGATGTTTGAGGGCAGATTTAAGGTTAAAAACATACACAAATGGGTACGTAGTTAACGTCACCTCTTCTAACTGTAAGTTAATGGGTGTGTTTTAACTTGGACATTCTGTATACACTAGTATCACAGTATTAGCCTATGAATAAAACAGATTCCTTTGGCATCTAATTATCTTTGAAGAGACATATTTTTGTTACATTTTTCTATTTCTACTGAAGTTCTGGATAATTAAAACCTTTTCTCCTGCTTTATAAAAAGGTCAGAAAGATGGATTTTATAAGCTGTGTGGCTTTATTTTTAAAAGAGGGCCAAAAATAAGCAACAAGCATGAATAAAATTCCTTTGTTCCTGGGCTTTGTAGGTACATTTGTGTGCATGTGTATAAAGAATAACATGTATGTGGGTATTGTCCTGCAGGTGCTGTCCACCTGTTTTCTTGTGAGACAGGTCTCTCACTAGCCTGAGACTCACCAAGTAGGCTCTGCTAGCTAGCAGTCCCCAAGGATTCCCATGTTGTGTCTCCCCAGCACAGCTGGCACTGTTCACTTGGTTGATTTGGGTTCCGGGGTCCTCACACGTGCTAGGCAAAAACTTTACTCAATGAGCTGTGCCTGCAGCCCAATCCGGGGTTTTTTGAGTATTAGTATTTGTCGTATCATGTAGCACGAACCACACGTGGGTCTTCTGGAAGAACCGCAAGCGCTCTGAACTTAGAGCCACGCTTCCAGTCCCAACACTTACCTTCTTGTATCCCACAGCTTGACAATGTTGTCTAAAGAGCCTGAAATGAGCTGCTGTTCGTGGGTGGGAGACCACTTCACTGATGTTACCCAGCCTGTGTGTGAGGTGAGGGACAGCGACACCAAAGACCCGTCTGAATGAAGAGAAAGAAAATGCAATGGATTTTAGGAAAGACAAGCAGAACACACCCAAAGACTATCTGCAGAAACTTAATCTTTTTATTTATTTTTTTAACATTCCCCACTGGATACAACATACCTTTAGTTCGGGGATCCCACAGTCTAATATGCCTATCTGTGCTTCCAGATGCCAAACGTTTACAAAGGGGAGAATAGGAAATACAATTAAACACTTTATTTCCTGTCTGAAAATAAAAGGAAAGAACATTTAACCAGAAGGCTAAAAGTAACCACCTTTAGAAATGTATTACTGAAAAAAACGAACGTTGATGGAACACCACAGTCTTACCAGAGTTGACTTAAGACCACCAGACTCAACATCCCACACTCTAATTGTGTGATCCCAAGACGCGCTGCAGATTTCTTCAGCATCTGACCAAAGTACTGAGGAAACTGCTTCTGTGTGGCCAGAGAGGGTCACCAAGGGAGTCTAGAAATGAAAGGTCCCAAAAAGGGAAAAACATTCTCACCACAGAGTATCTGAAACGAGCAGATTTTAGGGTCAGGGGTAGTGGCGCACACCTTTATGCTAGCACTCAGGAGGCAGAGACAGGCGGGTCTCTGGGTTCCAGGCCAGCCAGGGACACATAATGATACTCTGCCAAAATAAAAGAGTAGATGTTAATGTCCAAAGTAGCTATGCTAGACTTTTTGCCCAATGGATTATTTTGTCTTTATAGTAATCCTCCAACATAGATGTTTCTGTCTTTATTTTATATGTGAAGTGGCTCAGTGGACAAAATGTCAGCTGTCAAGGCTGATGACAAGTTTAATCCAGGGACCCAGATGGTGGAAGGAGAACCAATTCCTGTAAGCTGTCTTCTGACCTCACACACATGCCATCACACACACACACACACACACACACACACACACACACACACACACACACACCACATAAATGAAAAGTTAAAAAAAAAGTCTTAAAACCACTGGTTTCTCCATCTAAACAAGCTAAAAATATGAACCAGGGATTTCACAATTCAATACCAAAGTGCTAACTAGGGCTTACATTATATTCTACTGTATATAAACAAAAGTACAGTGTTCCATAATTTTTTCTGTTTGTTTGTCTAGCCAAGGGTGGCTCTTAACTATGTAATTGAAGTTAGCCATGAACTCGCAGTCCTCCTGCCTGTACCTCCCTAACGCTGGGATTACAGACATGTGACAGCATCCCCAGCTCTAAATGATACAGCTAGTGTTCTTAACTGCTGAGCCATTTCTCCAGTCCCATCGGATCTTCCACAGTTTTTATGTTTATGATGAATATAATCACTAACGCATGGTCACGTGCTCAGTGGCACAGCTGACTCAGCATCTCCCTTTCCTTTAAATACAAGAGGTTAGATCACATAACAAACACCTTTGTAACCAAGCAGGATCGAAGTCAGGCTCATGAAAGCAGACAGTAGAATAGTCATTGCCAGACTTGGCAGAAAGGGGAAAATATCGGTTAAAGCACAAATTTCCAGTTTACAAGATGAAGAAAACTGAAGATCTAATGGATGGTGATGGTCACATTAATTTGAACATGATAACCATTACGTATAAGTGTATCTAATTATGTCAAATATATCCAATCACTGTTTGTCAGTTAGATTTAAGGTTGGAAAAAAAGAAAAAGAAAAAGCCAGGTATAGTGATGCATACTTGAATCCCTGCAATCAGGAAGCTGAAGAACTGAAAATTTGAGACCAGCGCAAGTCGGTGAGTTCCAAACCCACCTAAACTATCCGGCAAGATTCTGTCTCAAACTAAACAAACTTTGTTTAATGAGACCTAACTGCTACACGACAGAATTAAACTCCATATTAATGATTTCTAGTGTTTCAGGATATAAGTGAAAACACTTAGCAGCTCTAAAGTGAATTTTATCTTCAGTATATGAAATAGCATTATACAGTCAGATAATTACTGTCAAACAAGAGTTAAAGATTAAAATGTACCACGACAATCCTACCACTCCGTAAGATTGATTCAGATGTTATACTACCCGAAGCCTCAGGAAAATGTAGCAACAGTACTACAAAAAGAAAGCGTAATCATGGTTGAAGCAACAAGACAGAAGAGAACACAAACAAAAGAAAGGGGGGTAGGGGGGCCCTGGAGAGCTGGCTCAGCAGCAGTTAAGAGCACTGACTGCTCTTCAGAGGACCCAGGTTCAATTCCCAGCAGCTACACGGTGGCTCACAACTGTCTGTAACTCCAGTTCCAGGGGGCATGACACTGTTATACAGACACACACAGACAAAATACCAATGCACATAAAATAAAAATAATTAAAAAAGACTGCTGAATTATCATACTTTCATCAAACAGACCAAAGCCAAATACAGTCAATTCTCACAACTATTTACCCTTTAATAGACAGAGACAATTACCGAAAACAAAACCAGTCAAATGAAGACAATAACTGATGGGGTGCCCAGCCCCAGTGGATATACCCACAACTCCTGCACCTAAGGCTCAGGGAACACTGCAGAAGAGAGGATAAAAAGACTGTCAAGAGCCCGAGGACCAGGAAATATTCTGTGAGACTGTCTCTCTTAAAAGCGACAGGGAAGCTCCATCGATGTCGGCCTCAACAATATGGCTGCCTAAATAAGACCTGAACAAGGACACTATCAACAGCCATGCTAGCGTGGAAGGTGGAAATCTCACGGGGCTTCTCCCCCAGACAAAGAACTACAGGCAACTAAGGACTGCTGAGAGTAAGAGAAGTATTCTCTTTCAGAGATGAGCTCCAAAATGGCTATCCAATACCAAGTGGTCAGCTCGGGAATCATATATACACAAGAAACAGTAAAGGGACTCAGCAGGTTATATTTATAATGTTTATGCATTTATACACACATACCTAACAATAACAAAGAAAGAGAGGCCAGAAAATGGGGGATGTATACATGGAAGAAGTTGGAGAAGGGAGAAAATGATGTGATTAGATAGATATAGATTTATTATGTGCACAGTGTTCTGCCTGCATGTATGCCTGCATGCCAGAAGAGGGCACCAGACCTCATTAAGATGGTTGTGAGCCACCATGTAGTTGCTGGGAACTGAACTCAGGGGTCAGTAAGTGCTCTTAACCTCTGAGCCGTCTCTCTGGCCCTGATGTGATTATATTTTAATTAAAGCAAAAACATAAACAAACTTACCCTTGTTAGTCCCAATTGCTCTGTTTTTTGCTTCTTTCTTGGCCGATTTGTGGATTCTTCTATTTCATCTTCTTCATCTGTAGGGACTACATCATAGAGAAATTTAATATTGAAAAATTTAGTAACTATTAATGGCAAACTGCAAAAATGTCCGATATTCTGGGTATACAGTTTTCTTTCTTTTTTCAGTTATTAGGTAATGTATATTCCTTGTTATTTTGGTTAACACAAAATTGTATATAAAAATCATATCTGACCACTAGAGTATTGTAATTCAGTGTAAAGTACCTGAGACTCAACCCTTTAGTAGTAGCAAAAGGAAGAACATTTCCTGGATTGGCAATCAAACACTGACAAGGATTTTTTTGTTGTTGTTGTTTTGGTTTTTTGAGACAGGGTTTCTCTATGTGTAGCTTTGGTGCCTGTCCTGGATCTCGCTCTATAGACCAGGCTGGCCTCAAACTCACAGAGATCCACCTGCCTCTGCCTCCCAAGTGCTGGGACTAAAGGCGTGCACCACCACCGCCCAGCAGTCTGGGGATTTATTAGAATTGGTTTATAGATGGTTGTGGGCCACCATGTGGTTACTGGGAATTGAACTCAGGTCCTCTGGAAGAGCAGCCAGTGCTCTTAACTGCTGAGCCATCTCTCCAGCCCAAGCATTTTTTATAACATTTATTAATACGTATATTTTATGCTATATTATACATATTATTTAAAGTTGCTTAAACTGGTTCTGAGCAGCCGGGCGGTGGTGGCGCACGCCTTTAATCCCAGCACTCGGGAGGCAGAGCCAGGCGGATCTCTGTGAGTTCGAGGCCAGCCTGGGCTACCAAGTGAGTTCCAGGAAAGGCGCAAAGCTACACAGAGAAACCCTGTCTCGAAAAACCAAAAAAAAAAAAAAAAAAAAAAAAAAAACTGGTTCTGAGCACATTAACTATTTGTCAGCTGTAATTGGGGTCTGAACTGTGAACAGCGATTCCATCAGAAGTAATAGGGTCTTCTGACCTTTTTACATACGCAGAAATAATTCCCGCTGTTAGGTTTCAAAATTTAAGAATTTGTGTGGGTCCCTCCTGTCTTTTGTTTCCATCAGCACCCCTAGCTTCTTTAGAGAATCTGTCCTCTCCTTCGACTGTGTGTTTTACTCTGTATTTTCAAAGTAAGCTAGGTATGGTGGTGCATGATTATAATCCCAGCATTTGGGATGCAGAGGCAGGAGGATCACAAGTTTGAAGCCAGGATGGTCTATACAGCCAGTGCCAGGCTCCAGGATAGTGAAGGATATATAAATAGACCCTGCCTCAAAAAAAAATTTTTAAAGACATTTTCATGTGTATGCATTTACGTGTGTGTACCATGTGTGCCTAGTGCCCAGGAGAAGGTGTCAGATTCCCTGAGACTGGAATTGAGGACGGCTGTGAGCTTGAGTGCTTGAACTAACCTGGGTCCTCTGCAAGAGCAGCAAGTACGCTGCTCTCCAGGCACTCAAACCTCTTTTTTTTTTTTTTTTTTTTTTTTGTGGTTTTTCGAGACAGGGTTTCTCTGTAGCTTTGGAGTCTGTCCTGGACTAGCTCTGTAGACCAGGCTAGCCTCGAACTCACAAAGATCTACCTGCCTCTGCCTCCCAAGTGCTGGGATTAAAGGCGTGCACCACCACCGCCCAGCTCAAAACTCATTTTTAAGTGACTAAAAATGAGTCAAAATTATTCAAAAACAATTTCCAGGGTTTTTAATTAAATGCATTCTGAGATCTAAGACAATTTGTTATACATGTAACAAATCAGTGACTGTCAAATGAAGAGGTAGTAGGGTTAAAAAAGAACCAAGCCGGGCGTTGGTGGCGCACGCCTTTAATCCCAGCACTCGGGAGGCAGAGCCAGGCGGATCTCTGTGAGTTCGAGGCCAGCCTGGGCTACCAAGTGAGTTCCAAAGCTACACAGAGGAACCCTGTCTCGAAAAACCAAAAAAAAAAAAAAAAAAAAAAAAAAAGAACCAAAAAACTTAAAACAAAAATGTACTAATTTGTCTTCATACTACACTTTTTTTTGGTGGGGGGCATTGAGACAGGGTTTCTCTGTGTAGCTTTGGAGCCTGTCCTGGATCTCCCTCTGTAGCCCAGGCTGGCCTTGAACTCACAGAGATACACTTGCCTCTGTCTCCCGAGCGCTGGGATTAAAGGCGTGCGCCACCACTTCTTTTTGTACATACTAAAACACATTAGTCTATTTTTACAGCAAGTATGAGAAATAAAAGTCTCTCACTAAAGTTCTAGAAACATGATTAATAAGTCAAAATACAAGAAAGTATTGATACCTGTAGACCAGATCTTCAGCATCTTATCCCAGGAGCCGCTGCAGAACTAGACACACACAAAGGAGAAAGCATAGGTAGTGACTGACATCATCTGCCCCGCCCACTCTTACTTTCAAAGTTTTCTCCGCTTGCTTCCCTTCTCTGTGCACAGGCTCTGTAATCTTTACTACAGGATAATCACATACTCGGCTTCCCAGTCTTCTGGAAGCTGTAGCCTTGATCTCCCTGGCAACCAGCTGCCGTTCCTATATGCACCTGTGTCCTGCACAGCTGCTTAGCTCAAAGTGGGCAAGTAAGTAGACTACACTAATAGGTCTGTTCTGCTTCTAGAACTTTTACAATAAACCTGAGAAATGAAGTTAGACTTTCCCTAGGGGAAACAAAATAGATTTTCCTCCGAAGGGACAAATAGTACAGGATAAAACTAGGAAGTATTTCATGTAGAGAAAACCAGTATACGGTTCAAAATGAACCAAAGTGACTTGGGAACAGAGAAGGTTGGGGTATGTCAGCTACATTTAGCCTCCATTCCAGAGACTTCCTGAGGCCCAAATGTATCATCAGCTTCTTGTTCTGGCTTGTTCATTCTTTCCTTGGCTATCACAATCAAATTTTCTCTTGAGTTTTAACACACTGAAGGTGAGTTTCTGCTCATGTATAAGCAAAATATAGTCTAAATTCCCAGCCAAAAGACAAGAAAGGTTAATTCATCTAAATCTGTACTCAACAACATATAAACTTTCTGTGACTCAAGATAAATCATAAACCTTTATCTCTATTGAGTACATCAAACACTCTTAAATCTGGAATTCTCCAATGCAGCAAAGGGAACTTTCACAGACTAAGAGGGTTTGCAACCCTTCATAAGTCAATGAAGTTATTACTTTCTGGTTTGTATCCATTTTGTTGTAACAAAGAACAGGCCAGGCTGGGCATGGTGGCTCATGCCTGTAATCCCACTACTCAGGAGGCAGAAGCAGGCCGATCAACAGGGACATAAGGCCAGACTGGACTTCACAGGGAGAATTCCAGGGCAACCTGGGCTACAGTGAGAACCTGCATCAAAAAAACCAAAATAAGGGACTGAGGATTTAGTTCGAGTGCAAGTACAAGCCGCATGTCAGCACTGATGGTGAAACACTGTTAACATTAGCCTTCGTGTACTAAGGCTTGGGTGTCATTTAGACATTTAATGATGACAGCACTTTAAGAGAACCTGATGAATTGAAAACACTGTCAATTACTATCATTTAAGGTTATCTTTACTTGTTCTCTCTCTCTCTCTCTCTCTCTCTCTCTCTGGGGGGGTGGTGTTTCAGGGTTTCTCTAGAACTATCCTAGAACTCACCCTGTAGACCAGGCTGGCCTCAAACTCAAGAGATCAGCCTGCCTCAGCCTCGCAAATGCTGGGACTAAAGGCGTGTGCCACCACTGCCCGGCTTAATCCAATTTTTAATCATTTTTAGCCTCTGACTGTTATGGAAGTTACAACCATCAGGAACATATCTATATAGTATGTTTACTCAGTTGCTGAAATTCTAACTCAACACAACAGTGGCCACACTGTTCTAACAGGGACCACTCACTTTGGTTCCTGAGCTGTCCACTGCTATGGAGTCCACACTCCCAGCATGACCTCTGCAGCAGTGGAGAGCTTTGACTTTGTTCTTCTCCACGTTCCATTCCCATAAGAGGACAGTCTGGTCCATTGAGGCGCTCAGGAGTAAGCAGGACAAATTGTCTGAAGAAAAGAGAAAACGAGAAACACATAGTACAAAATCTTAATTGCATCTTCTTTTCTATTAGTCAGTATTTCTGTAACTGTTTTAATAATAATTAAGATGGACTACTTTTAAAAGAGAGCTATCATGGTAAAAAGGAAAAATTCTTAAACCAAGGCTAGCAGTGTGCACCTGTAATTCCAGCCGTCAGGAGGCTGAGGCAGAAGGGGGACAGGTTGAGGCCAGCCTAGGCTACACTGTGACCACCCCACCCCCACCCCATGCTGTCACCAAAAAGAGAAGACTCTCTGAAAATAGGAAAAATGTGTTCAATGCACTTACTAACTTGAAAATGTACAGATAATTAGTAAAGACTTCCTCCTTAAATTTACAGACTTAGAGCTAGGTATATGGCTCAGTGGCAGTGTGCTTGTCCAGCATGCACAAAATCCTGGGTTCAGTCTCCAGGACCGGGGGTGGGGTGGGGGGGAGGACACGAACAGCAATCTGCGGATTTTAAAAATACTAATTCTTGCCAGTCGGTGGTGCACACACCTTTAATCCCAGCCCTCGGGAGGCAAGTGGATCTCTGTGAGTTCGAGGCCAGCCGGGTTTACAGAGTGAGTTCCAGGACAGCCAGGCAGCCAGGGCTACACAGAGAAACCTTGTCTCAAAAAACATATATATTTATCTTTCCCTTTTTAGTACTATGTTTCTGAAACCTAGCAACTGAGCCATGAAACATTTTCACCCAATCATTCTTTTGCTAGACTAAAATTAGTTCAGTTTTAGACTCTTAAGATTCCCCTTAAGTAGAATCGTACCTTTTTTCACCCAAGCCACATCTTTCACAACATCTGTATGTCCTGCAATAGTCATTATTGACTTTCCTTCCAAGGACCAGATCCGAGATGTCTTATCGTAAGAACCAGACAGGATCCTACAATGGGAAAAAATGCTATGAAATACAAAAAGATGACTTTTGTAGGCCTGAAAATTAGTTGTTTCTATGGCAATGGCAAAGTAAACTTGGGGAAGAAACTCTTCTTTAATACGAAGAACAAGATTTCAAAGCATAACAACAGCTCAGATGTTATACTAATTTTCTGAACCACTAAAACAATATGAGATTTCACTTTTATTGTTGCATATGATATAAATTTCACCAAAGCAATACACACTGCTTGTAAAGCCTAACATTCCTTAATTAACCACTGAAAACTATTCAAGAGAAAAACAGAGATGAGATGTAGCTCAGTGGTCAGCACTTGTCCAGCAAGCAGAAGCCTCTCAATCTGCTGTCCAGCACCACACAGACACACAGACACAGACACACACCACAATACCAAAGCAAAAAGGAAAATCACGAAGAACAAAAGAAAAACAAAGCCAGGCATGGTGGCACACCTTTAATCCCAACATCTGGGAGACAGAAGCAGGAGGATCTCTGAGTCTGAGGCCTACATAGGAAGTTCCAGGACAGCCAGGACTACATAGAGACACACTGTCTTAAAAAAACCCAAAATCTACCTTTATGTAATAATTCCAAGTCCTTTTCAGGATGACAAGATGGCTAAGCAGTAAAGCACCTGCTGCAAAGCCCAGAGACTTGAGTTCAGTCCCTGGAACCATGTGAAGGTGAAAAGCGAGAACCAATTTCACAGAGTTGTCTTCTGACTGTCACACTTTTTATACACATGTGCAGTGGCGCACCCCCCCTCAAACAAAATACATAATAAAATGGCCCCCAAAAAGGAAAGACAGAAGTAAGCTACCCCCTGATCAACTCCTAAGATGTTTTTTCTATAAGTACAGCCAGTTAGGAGCATGATCAGTAGTAGGCATGTGCTTTAAGACAGTGGTTCTCAACCCAGGGGTCAAGACCCCCAGGGGGGATCACATATCAGACATCCTGCATATCAGATATTTACATTATGATTCAAAACAGTAACAAAATTAGTTATGAAGTAGGAATTAAATAATCTTCTCACAACATGAGAAATTGTATGAAAGGGTCGCAGCATGAGGAAGAATGAGAACCACTGTAGTAAGACATCCATACCTCTTTGACTCCAGGCTGCCCATGTTAGCCCTACAATAGCATGTCTGCATCTTCATGGTAGCGGGCGGGGAGATCTGTGGCCACAAATATTAATTTTTCTCCTCTATGAGGCAGTGTGTATCTCTGGTCTTAAATATCAA
The DNA here is from genome assembly GCF_949786415.1 of Peromyscus eremicus. Lineage (NCBI taxonomy): Eukaryota > Metazoa > Chordata > Mammalia > Rodentia > Cricetidae > Peromyscus > Peromyscus eremicus. Next base: position 50,529,857 of record NC_081429.1, on the reverse strand, counting down.
TGACTGCTGACTTACATAGAATACAAATATCACAACATTTTGAAACAAAGAAACCCTAATAATAAACACTTGTTTTCTTCTTGAATATACTGACTGCAAAAGCCTATTTGGTATGGTCACCGGTAATCACTGCACGAAGTTGCTTTAACAAAGCAAAGGCATCAGAGAGAGACAGTCCCACTGTGGAGGCACGTAAGAAACAAAAGTACACGCCATGCATACCACTCTTCTGCCCCTTCAATCGAGCTGATCCAGTCATCATGGAACATGCACTGCTCTGGCTGGGGCGCGGTGTATTTCTCCACGTATTCTAGTTCCACAACCTCTTCCTAGTCACACAGAGAACAGAAAATAAACCAGTTTGTGGTTTTTTTGTTTGTTTGTTTTTTGAGATAGGGTTTCTGTGTAGCTTTTGAGCCGTTCTGGAACATGTTCTGTAGACCAGGTTGGCCTCAAACTCACAGACATCCACCTGCCTCTGCCTCCTGGGATTAAAGGTGTGCACCACCACTTCCCGGCTGAGGAGACAGCTTTTAAATGTTACTTTGCAGGAAGAAAATTTGGGAGCCATTTAAAAAGTCAAGAGTTTTCGTTTGGCCTCACATTAAGCTAAGAATATGAACTTATATTAAAAGTGGGAATAAAAAGATATTTTAAAAAGTTATTCAGTTTTCTTTTAAATTATGTGTATATGTTGGGCTTGTGCACACGAGTGTGGGGGGAGTCTAGAGGCATGGACTTCCTCTGGAGCTGGAATCACAGGCAGTTGGCAGTTGCCCAATGTGGGTACTGGGAACTGAACTCAGGTCCTCAGGAAGAGCAGCAAGCATTCTCAAACACTGAACCTTCTCTCTAACCCCTACAAGAAAGCCTTTATGTAAAAAAAATAAAAAAATTAAAAAAAAAATTAGATAAACAGAAAAATCATGCAAGCATACTTTTCTTTCAGGATGATGAAAGAGTTCTGGAAATGGGGAGTGGTGACAGTTGCACAGTGCTGTACTTCATATTACTGAACTGTACACGAGAACAGCTAACATGTTGAGTTTGCTCTTACATATATTTCATCATAGTATTTTAAAATCACGAAATATAGTGGAAATTACAAATTACATTCTAAACAATTTTATTACATTTACTTATTGTGTGTGTACATCCATGTAACAGTGTACGTGGAGGTCAAAGAACCAACCTGTGGGAGTTGGTTCTCTCTTTCTACTGTGGGGGTCCTGGGGCTGAACTCAGGTCATCCGGCTTCGTGGCCAGCACCTTTACTCAGTCAGCCATCTTGCTGACTCCAAATAATCCTTTTTTCCCCAGGCAGGGTCTCACTATACAACCATGGTTAGCCTAGAACTCCCAGTCTCCCACTGACTGTCCTCCGGCCTTCACATGCAGGCTGTGCACGCACCTACACATACTATATAATAATAAATAAGTGAACATAACTTTAGAATGTTTTCTAAGACTCTCAAAGAAAGTCAAAAGGTCAGGCAGTGGTGGTGCACACCTTTCATTACAGCACTTGGGAGGCAGAGGCAGGTGGATCTCTGAGTTTGAGGCCAGTCTGGTCTACAGAGTGAGTTCCAGGACAGCCAGGGCTACACAGAGAAGCCCTGTCTTGGAAAACAAAAACAAAAAAGGGCAAAAAACCTTGGGTGTTGAAATCAATTTAGGCGGATTCTATAAGCAGTTACTCTAGTAAGGTATTAAATCAAACATAAGCAGTACTTGGACTTACCGATGAAATGTTTTCCAGTTCCATGTGTTTGACCAAGGGCATTCGAAGAAACTGGCCCTTGATAAGGAAATCGAACTCGACATGTTTGTGGAGCTCTGCAAAACAGGAAGGGTCTTAATAATATCAGTGCCATATGAATGAGAACCCTGCAGCAATCATGTCTCAAGTACCCACTGCTGCCCCAGTTGCTCCGTAACTTCCCATACTGAATAGTTTTTGGTTTTTTGAGACAGGGTCTTTGTCCTGGAACTCACTATGCAGACCAGGCTAGCCTTGAACTCACAGAGGTCCACTTGACTCTGCCTTCTGAGTGCTGTGATCAGAAGCGTGCGCCACCATGACACCCGGCTACACGATTTCTAAAGAACTAATATACTTTGTTCTGTTTATTACGCTTGGTTTTACGGTGGTGTAATGACTTTAGGGGCCAGGGGTTGAGCCAGGTTATATGTACGCCCAGCACATGTTCTACCACTGAACTAACTACACCCTACTAATCTTGTCTTTTGTTTTGAAAGAGTGGTTTATTGAGTAGACAAAAGAGAGAAACAGGCTGGACAGTAGCTCAAATACCACCTGAAGCCTATTACCTCATTTTCAAAAGCTTTTGTTCTACAGAAAATGTACAACATACACAAAAGTATAAACAACAGTGCACACCCACACCCTACTCCAATACAAAACAGCTTGTGAAGAATCATTTCTATTCCTGTCTCCATTCTCTTGCTAGCTTCTTCTAAAGCAACCTCAGAAACCATACCATTTCATGTGTAAATGGCTTTATTGCACATCTCTAAAATCTAAGGAATTAAAACATAATGTTAAAATATTTTTTTTTTTTTTTAAAGGTTTATTTATTCATTATATATACAGCATATGTGACTGCACGCCAGAAGAGGGCACCAGATCCCATTACAGATGGTTGTGAGCCACCATGTGGTTGCTGGGGATTGAACTCAGGACCTCTGGAAGAGCAGGCAGTGCTCTTAACCACTGAGCCATCTCTCCAGCCCCCAATGTTAAAATATTAACTATGCTACTATTATATACTTAGTCATTATTCATTTTTTTTTTTAATTAATTTAACTTCTATTTTGAAACTGGGTCCTACTGTGTAGCCCACACTGACTTCAAACTCACTACATAACCCAGGCTAGCCTCCAGAGGCTAGACAGATAGAGGGCTATCTCTGACTCATTGTCTCGGTCTCTAAAGCACTGGAATTGCAGGTGTGTCCCATCATGCACAGCTGCTCATGTTTTAGAGCAAACATTTTGAAGCTGGCATCTAACTGGTTAATGTGTCCCTTCAATCTTTAAAAGGCCCCTCCTTTTTCTTGTCATTTCTTCATTGAGGAAAATGTGTCAACTATCTTATTTCCTACATTCTGGGCTTGGTTAATTACATCTCCAAAGTGTCTTTTTATTTTTTATTTTTATTATTGTCTTGTGTATGTAGTGTTTGTGGGCATGTGTACCATGGTACCCATGTGGAGGTCAGAAGACAACTTGTGGAGTTGGGTCTCTCCACTTTTATTTGCGTCGTGAGGGTTAAACTCAGGTTTGCACCATTGGAGAGCAAGTACCTTCAGCTAGCTGAGCTATGTCACGGCCCTACAGAGTATCTTTTAATACATACGTTCCTCTATCCTCTACTATACCCTGTTAATCAGTGAGCCTTCAATGGTAAGACTTCAGGCTGCCACCACATCAACATGCATGCATTAACTAGCTGTGTGTTCTTTTTTCGCATATGTGTGTGAGCACGTGTGTGTAAGCACACGTGCGTGCATGAGTGTAGATGTTCAAGGCTGATGTTGAATGTCTTCCTGGCTCACTTGCCACCTTAAATATTAAGGCAAGGTCTCACTGAACCCACAGCTTGATGTTTCGCTAGTCTGGCTGGCCAGCCTGCTCTGGAGTCCCCCATCTCTGTTTCCAGTGTGCTGAGACTGCAGGCAGCTCACTACCCCAACCTTCCTTTATGTGGGGGCTAGAGATCTGAACGCTGGCTTCGTGCGTCCACATAAATACCTACTCACCGAGCCAACTCTCCAGCGCTTATTTTTCTTATAACTTATTTATTTTTATTTTGTGTGCATTGGTGTTTACCAGCATGTATGTCTTTGTGAGGGTGATGGATCCTAAGTTACAGACAGTTGTGAGCAGGGGCAGGAGAATGTCTTGAGTTTGAGGCCAGCCTGGTCTACACAGCCAGAATTACCCTGTCAAAGAAAAACAAACAAACAAAAACAAACAACAAACATATTTATGTGTAGCTAAGTGCTGTACCCTCTCCTATCTCCTTGGAGCATATACACCTACCATTTTTGGTCTCCAGCAATTTATTGATGATGTTACTAAGGTCAGCAACTTCAGAGGTGGCAGGGATTGAGAAAGGAACATCATCTACTGCATATCTGTAAGAGGGAAGTGATATGTTAGTATTATGTCTATACATTTTGGCAAATCTGCATTTACTCACTCAACAACTATTCACTGGGCACATCATCCCAGACACTTGCTACATGGCATAAACAAAATGAGGTGAAATGTCTTTATTCTTTTTTTTTAACAGAAGAACTATTTTTTTTCTTTTTTCTTATTCATTTTACATACCAACCACAGATCCCCCTCTCATCCCTCTTCCTGCCCCCTGCCTTCCCCCATCCCCTCATCCAATGTCTTTATTCTTAAAAGAATCAAGCACAATGAAGCCATGTGAACACAGTGTCATAAATAATGAGACTATCAGAAATAAGTCGGGAGGCAGAGGCAGGTGGATCTCTGTGAGTTCAAGGCCAGCCTGGTCTACAAAGCGAGTTCCAGGAAAGACGCAAAGCTACACAGAGAAACCCTGTATCAAAAAAACCAAAAAAAAAGAAAAAAGAAAAAAAAAAAGAAATAAGTCACTTCAACCAGAGAAAAGGGGTGTAAGTGCAGGACCCAAAAGAACACACAGCTACAAAAAGTGATGTTGGCCACATAAGGGAGGGATAGCCTGGAAATGAGACCATGGGAAAGTAAGAACAGCAGACCAAAGGAACTTGCTCCTATTTCAGTCCCTAATTTTCCTCTAGGCAGTGTTCAGAGATAAGCCTAATGACACACAGAGTGTTTTAGGTCCCATATACAATGAAATAGTTTTAAATTCTTTGTGTAGGCAACAAAGAACCACTGTAGCAGTCCAAGTTCAAGAATAACAGCAGTACTCTATTTAGACAGATCTTTACAGCTATGCCACAGACTAGATTAGAATAATATATGACTGGAGGCAGAACAGAACCCACAGAGAGACAAGAAAATATTTGCAAATCATTTATCTGGTAAGGAACTTGTATCCACAATATATAAAGAACATTTATTTCTCAGTAATAAAAAGGCTTTTTTTTTTTTTTTTTAAATGGGCAAGGGATTTGAATAGATAGTTTTCTAGAGAAAGAGCAATGACCAACAGGCACAGGACCAGACCACAATGAACATCACTTCACACCCATCAGGATGTAACTAAAGCTATGGTGACAATCCAGGGAAAGAAGAACCTCATCCATCGATGGTGGGAATGTAAAACGGTGGGGTTACTTTGGAAAACAGTGTGCCAGCTGCCCTGAAAGTTAAATGTGGACTTACCATTTGACTCAAGAACTACACTTTTAGGTACATAGTAAAGAGCAATGAAAACACATGTTCACTGGGCATGGTGGCACGGACCTTTAATCCCAGCATTTGGAAGGCACAGACACGTGGATCAGTGGTTCTGAGGCCAGCCTTGCCTACACAGTGGGTTCCCGGCCAGCCAGGGCCACACATGTTCACACGGAAACTGTACATTAATGCTTCCACAGCCACTATTCACAACAGCTAAAAGACTGGAACAACCTAAATGTCTTAACTGGACAGTAAGAGACGAGGACTGGAGAGATTGCTCAGTGGTTAAGAGCATTGCCTGCTCTTCCAGAGGTCCTAAGTTCAACTCCCAGCAACCACATGGTGGCTCACAACCATCTCTAGTGGGATCTGATGCCCTCTTCTGGCACAAACTTGTACATGCAGATAAAGCACTCATAAACATAAATAAATAAAAATCTTAAAAAAAAAAGAGACAACGAGCCATATAATAGACTATTAGACATAAAATAAATGAATTATTAGGGTAGTCTGCCTAATGGTTAAACTATAAAAAGCAGTCAGTGAAAGATGCCAGACACAAAAGCCCACAAAGTTGGTATAATTTCATTATACAAAATGTCCAGGATGGACAGCTACACAGGTAGGTCGACTTGGTCGACTTGCATGGGAAGCATTTAAGGGGTTGAGTAGCATCTAAAGAGAGATGAACTTTTTTCTAAAATGGATCATGTAAATGGTTGTACAGTTCTAATATGATGCACCTGAATCTCACAACGCTATATATGTATCACTAGTAAATTTGTGATCTGTGACTTATTTATACATAGACACATAAATACACACGTATAAATATATACATGCACACAGTCCTGGTTGTTTTGTCAACTCAGAAGCTAAGGTCATCTGAGAAGAGGGAACTGAAATTAAGAAAACACCTCCATTACATTGGCCCATAGGCAAGTCTGTGGAGCATTTTCTGGATTAATGACTGATGTAGGAGGAACCAGTCCACTGTGGGAAGTGCCACCCCTGGGCAGGTGGTCCTGAGTTGGTCTACAAAGTGAGTTCCAGGACAGCCAGGGCTACAGAGAAACCCTGTTTCAAAAAGGGCAGGCTTAGCTGGACATGGAGAGAACAAGCTACAGTCCAGCATCCCTCCATGGCTTGTGCTTCAGTTCCTGCCTCAGCTTCCTCTGATGATGACTGTAATCTGTGAGCCTCCCCCAAGCTGCTTTTGGTCATAGTGTTTTATCACACTAACTAGAACACATACACCTAGTCAGGTCAGTAACTGAATTGACCTCACACTAATAAAAAAAAAAAAAAATCAGCTCTAGGAACCCCGTAATTCAGAGATCCAGTTCCTACAGTGGTTGAGAAAAGCAAACGAAGTCCTGCTTTCAGAAACCATGAGACACCATTAACAGACAGCCTGTAAACACAAGTGCCAGGCTCGCCCCTCAAATCATGAAGAAGTGTGTACATCATTCAGAAAGCAAACTCAGAGCCCGGTTCCCTCCACACACAATTCAAATGATAAAGAGCTCACGAAGGTGGGTAGAAAAATGGAGATTCGGGAAGCCATCTAAGACGTGCCCACCGCTTCCAAATGGGATGATGATACAGGGCAGACGTGAGGGGACGGGGAAGGGAGGGCGACTGAAGTCTCTTTTATCTTTAACTGTTTTTTCTATCCGGCACTCAGGTTATCTTGTTTGCATGAAGTCCCTTTAATTCCAGCCAGATACCTGTTAAATTTCTTTCAGCTCTGGTTTACTAAAGCCTTGGCTGTTTCTCACTGACTGTCTATTCCCAGACAAGGACTGCCAGTGCCTACAAGGGTCCGAACCGAAGCGGGTCTTAAAACCAGACGGGCTCCGGGAAGGTAAGGGCTGACGCGGACTTACTTCTTGTTCTCCGTGTAGAAACGCGCCTGGAGCTGTGCCATGGCGGGGGGCACACGCGAGACCTCTCCACGAGAACGTTATCTGTTGACAACCAGGGAGCTCCCAACCAGCCAAGTGCGCCGCCAGCGCAGGGGAAGGCTGGCTTCTGCAGCCTGCCTCCGGCTTCCTCAGCTCACACCACGAGGTTCCCTTTCCACAGACGCGCCCAGCCCGCACACATCAACCACCTATCCCGAGATTTAGGAAACATCGATTAGTAAAGCGAAGTCTTCAAAGCAGCCAGTCCCCGACTACGTCTCTGTTTCTTACTCTCTATTTAGATCCGCAATCGATTAGGAAGATAGGGAAAAGATCTAATTAGAATCTTATTCTTATTTTAAAGGGTATCCTTAGCCCGGATACTTTAGACTCGGCGCTCAGAGACTACAAACCCCAGAAGGGAGCGCGTTTCAGGCGCTCTGAACACTGGGAGTTGTAGGCTTTATTCATTTATCTCTTTAGCCACACCGTACTCAGGTCCTCTTATTTGCTCTTAAACTCCCTTCTCTGGCCAGATATTCCACTTCCTGCTCCTTAACTCTGGGTGACAAAGGTTCCCGCCTGTTTACTTTTTATGCACAGTCCCAACAACAGCCGGACTCCGCGGAGACCATGCGTTCTTACCTCAAGGGGCCGAACGGAAGCATGGGAGAGGAGAACGAATCGGAAAGGGAACTGTGGAACTCGACGGTGGCCGAGAAGGGTCCAACCTCCTGGGCCTGTACTGCGCCTCCCGGCGGGGCGCGCGTGCGCACTGTGCTGGTCTCCATGGCGGGGGCCTCGGAGCCAAGACGAGGTTGAGTAGACTCGTTTTGAATTTTCTCCCTTCTGCTCCCCCGTCTCGCGTTGTGGGGCTCACGGCGGCGGCAGGGTTGGGGGGCGGGGGGGAGCCGGAGGTCTGGCAGAGCCGTCTGCACCCACGGACGGGGACGACGCTCCCGCTCGACCTCCCTTCTCCCTCCCGCCTCCGCCTCCTCCCGTCACCTCCTGACCCTCCCGGGCTGGAGCAACCGCCGCCCCCGCCCCCGGCCGCCGCCGCCCGCCGCGGAGGCGTGCTGTCCCGGCGCCCTCGCCGGCCTCGGCTGCGGGTCCTTCACCCTGGTCCCGGGAGGGGCCCCGCGGCCGGGGGAAGGCAGGCAGGCAGGCAGGCAGGCAGGCAGGCTGCAGCAGGGCGAGGCTCGGTGTCCTGCGGAGGATGCTGAGCCCAGGAACGCGCCACCGCCACGGAGCGAGCAGGCCCGCCCGCCCGCCGGAGAGGGGCCTCCCCCCTCCTTTCCCAGTCTGATGTTTAGAAAAGCTTCCTCTGCACCGCTCCCCTGCTTTCAGACCGTTCTTGTTTTTTGAATCTTGAAGTTACTCAAAAGGCCTGTCTCGGTCTCCATGGCCCCGATTATGACTCTACTTATTTTCCCCAGTGGAGACTAGATGGGGGATATTTTTAAGATCCCGAAGTCACATTCTAAGGCATTCTCCCGAAAACCTCCAAAGTGGGGTCGGGGGTAGGGGCCCCTCTGAGACAGCAATTGAGAGTCAGGCAGAACTGGATTGCAAAGTGTATGGGCAGGTGAAAACAACGAAAGCTTTATATGTTGCCTAATATTTAAATCATCTGTAGAAAGTTAGAAGTTATCTAAACAGCTGGAGGCGGGAAACCAATCATTTGTTAAGTGAGCAATGACAGTGAAAGCATGTCGTATATTCAATGTATCCACGTTACAGAATTGCATGCCCTGTAACAGGAATGCCTGAATTTGATTCTGCCTGTGCTACTTAACCTCTGTGCCACACTTTGATCAACCGTGAGAATTAAATGTCACTTAAGAAGCACTCGGTAAATGTTAACTATTGCCCCCGTAAGAGCTAGCAGTACAAATTTTAACTGGAAACTTTACTGACGTAGGTGGAGGCATAAAATGAGAAAAACCTCTGCCCAGGTTCCAGAAAGAAATCACTCGATAAGAGGATAAGTCATTACAGTGCTGAAGATTTACATTAAATAAGCTGGGACATCTGAAACTTGAAATTCCTTAGTTGAAGTGTAATTATTGAAATCTTACTGATAGCGTATGATTGATTAAATAGCCTTTTAAACTTTCCTTAATTTGGACTTTATCAAATTAACAGTATTTGAAAGTCAATACATTTTTATCTTAATTTGAATGGAACACTGTGATTAGGAAGATGCAGAGCTGGAATTACTCAAGGAAAGATGTCAATTTGCAAGGCAGAAATCTTGAATTCATTAAAAGATGTTTTTATTTGGCTAAGATGTTTATTTAAGAAAAATTAGGTTTTGCAAAATTCAGAATACCCCGCATGATTTTTTTTTTTCCCAACAGTGACTTAGGTGTCTTTCTCTGGTGTTGCTTCCCGGCAGTGCCTGCATAGCTAATGCTTTTGAGTCTTGGTGTCTTTAAGTTTAGTTAATATGTGCTGCAAACCTTTGGGATTCATTTACTGTGGTCCTCAGGAAGACTCACTATTATCTGGAGAACCCCCACCATGGAAAAATATTTCTTTTTGTTACAGTCTTTTGTTTTGTTTTGAGACAGGGTCTCTCTGTGTAGTCCAGGATGGATTTGAATTCACTGTGTTTCCCCAGATTAGCTTTGAACTCGAGATCTCCTGCCTCTATTCCCTGAATACTGGAATTATACATGCCTGCTACCACATTTGGCCACTGCTTGCTTTGAACCTGAATTTAAAGTTCTGGAATTAGTCTCAAGGTTTTATGTGTTCCCAATTTTTAATTTCGGAAGAAAAGCTGTAGGCTACTTTAGTAACACGGACAGTCCACAAAGAACATATTGCGGAAGTTTTACTACAGTATATTGTTACAACTTGTTTTTAATCTCCCTGCTTAATTATAAGTTAACCATTATTGGTTTGTACTCACTTTAGGAATCCTTGATTTCAGGTATTCCTATGGGCTCAGACTGTGTCCCCCAAGAATAAGAGGGCGGGGCACCACTGTGCTCCACTTACCTTTAAACAGAAAATAAAATCACTTTGGAATCAGTGTAAAATTAAATTAAGTGTTTTTTAAGCTCTCACAAAGAGCAAAGAAATAAAAGGGTATGTGTGTGCAGGGTAAGAACTGTAGAAATCAAGATTATAAACGTTTTTAGGGAAGACAAACCTTAAGTAAGAATTGTTATAAACACAATCCTTCACTTTTCTCCTAAAAAGTAAAAAGTTTAAGTTGGATCTGCCTGCCTCTGCCTCTTTAATGCTGAGATTAAAGACAGGCACCACTGCACCTGGCTTAAGATTATTAGTTTTAAAGGATATATTTTAATCCATAAAGGTTATGGGGGAAATACAAGATTGATGGTGACAGTTTTCCAGGAAGTACACCTGAGAAATTACACTTAAATCTTTGAACACATAAATTTGCTGTTGAACAAAATTAAACATCCAGATCCCAAGTAATGCCGTTTATGGAGAAGAATCTGTGTCTTGACTAATCTCTAGCCCTCCACCATGTATCCCCCATGTGTAAACAGACAGCCTTTCTAAAGTAAAAACACAGAAGTAATAACTTGACAGTTTCTGCCAAACCTTTATTTTTAAAAAAGATTTTGATTTTTAGTGATTTGTATATATGATGTGTGTGTATCTTGTTTGTGGTTTATGTACATGAGTGCAGTCCCCTCAGAGGCCAGAAGAGGGTGTGACATCCCCTGGGGCTAGAGTTGCAGGTACTGGGAGCCACTTCCCATGGATGTTGGGAGCTGAACTCGGGTCCTCTGCTTCTTTCTTGCTGTTCCCCGGTCCTGGTACTTCCTGCTTACAAGGCACATTTGTCAGCTCTAGCACTGGAGGATGTAGATATGGAAACTTTTTATTTTAAAGCTCCTTGCCGCTCCCAAAGACGCTCTACTGGTAATTATTTTCATTGAGGGAAAAGAGTATGTGGCTACAGAAATCTTTCTTTCAGCCATAATTATAGACCGTTGGGCTTGAAATAAACATCGAATGGTTAGACAAAGAAGCAGGACAAGGAAGGGTTAAGTCACCTGTTCTAGGACACAAGTGGTAGTCGGACTTCAGCTCTTTTCAACTGAGTAGACTAAGGTCCTACCACATTAGCCTGGTAATAAATGAAACGTGTACAGTGAAATTCAGTTTTATTTGTGTGTAGAAGAGTAAAATATCCACCAACTACCGTTTCCTTACAGAAACCATGCTGCCATGAAGACGTAGGTACAGCTTTCACATGAACACAGCTGGCACTATTATAATTTAGTGCTCCAAAGGAAGACTGTCAGAGAACACAAAAGGACGTTTCTGAGGCCAAAGAATGTAGGAACCTGAACTTGAAACCTGAGCTACTGCCTGAAGGTAATAATGTTTTTAAACTTTGTTTAAGGACAGGCACCAAAATGACACAGAGAAACCCTGCTCGAAAAACCAAAACAAAAAAACAAAAACAAAAACAACAAACAAAAAAACAACACTTTGTTTCTTTAAAATTCATCTGTTGTCTTTTTGTTTTTTAAATTTTTATGTTTTAACAAAGTAAATTACCAAATCCACCCTCCATTCCCATCCCTCCATCCCAGTTTCTCACCCCATTCCCATCCTCCATTCCAGTCTCACCCCATTCCCATCCCCCTCCATTCCAGTTTCTCCCCCCATTCCCATCCCTCCATCCCAGTTTCTCCCCCCATTCCCATCCCTCCATTTCAGTTTCTCCCCCCATTCCCATCCCTCCATCCCAGTTTCTCCCCCTATTCCCATCCCTCCATCCCAGTTTCTCACCCCGTTCCCATCCCTCCATCCCAGTTTCTCACCCCATTCCCATCCCTCCATTTCAGTTTCTCACCCCATTCCCATCCTCCATCCCAGTTTCTCACCCCATTCCCATCCTCCATCCCAGTTTCTCCCCCCATCCCCATCCCTCCATCCCAGTTCTCACCCCCCCCATTCCCATCCTCCATCCCAGTTTCTCACCCCACCTTTTTTAACCCTTGGAGTCGTCTTAGTGCTGCCGTATGTGCGGTGTGGGGGTTCATGAGTACAGGCCATCTACTGGAGCCTGAGTAACCCCTCAAGGGTCGAATCCCTGCAGGAAAGTAACTCTCCCTCCCACAGGACCCATCAGTTGCGACTGTTCCCGTTGTGGGTGGAACTTCCTGACTCAGTTCCTTCCATCCTGGACGTCGTATAGCTTAATCTTGTGCAGGTCTTATGCGTGCAGTCATAGCTTCTTTTAATTTATGTACGGACTGTCCATCTGTCTGACAGAGGGCTAATGTCTGGAATATACAGATGACTCAAGAAACTAAACACCAAAAATAAATAAATATTTATTTAAAACCCCAAATGATCCAATTAAAAAATCTTGGAGTGGAACTAAACAGAGAGGTCATAAGAGAAAAAATACAAATTGCTAGGGATTTTTTTTTAGTGTTCAACAAGCATCCTTCACCATCAGGGAAATTCAAATTAAAACTACGGCTAAAATCAAAGCAAACAGATGCTGGCAGAGATACAGGAAAAGGAGGAAGATTATTTGTTTATTGAGATTATTTGTTTGGTGTTCAACTCTTTGAAAAATGGGTGTCCATGGCTTAAAGATTTAAGAACACTCTCTGAGTTCATTGAAACCTAGTAACTGTAAGGAAGAGTTCTAGATGGATGAAGGAAGATATCAGCCATATTTTATCAATACATCAGAAGCTGGAGTAAGAATATCTGTTCGCCAGGTGGTGGTGCACGCCTTTAATCCCAGCACTCAGGAGGCAGAGGCAGGCGGATCTCTGTGAGTTCGAGGCCAGCCTGGTCTACAGAGTGAGAGCCAGATCAGACAGTGCTACACAGAGAAACCCTGTTGCAGAAAAACAGGGGGTGGAGGGGGTGGGGGGTGGGGGTGGGGGGTGGGGGGTGGGGGGTGGGAGGGTGGGATCTGTTCTACCTGTGGCCACAATGACTTTAACATGGACACCAGATACTCTAAGTTGAACACTATTCCAGGCTGGAGAGATGGCTCAGAGGTTAAGTGCACTGACTGATCTTCCAGAGGTCCTGAGTTTCAATTCCCAGCAACTACATGGTGGCTTACAACCATCTGTAATGAGATCTGGTGCCCTCTTCTGGCCTGCAGACATACATGCAGGCAGAATATAATATAGTAAATAAATAAATCTTAAAAAAAACAAAAAACAAAAAACAAAAAACTATTCCCAAGAATCAGATTCAGCATGCAAAGGGATGGTATAGCAGATGTATTTTGCATATAGTTTCCTTTTTATAAATGTGTGAGTTTTATGTAATAAAAATCCATTTAAATTTAAAAGACTTTCAGTAAGTATGGAACAGAAGCTTGAAGTAGTGAAAGAGTATGTATCATGGTTTCTTACTGGTTTTCTTTCTTAGTGGTAATTGGATTAATTGAATTTAGTGATGTGGGGGCTTTATTAGACTGATTATTTTTATCTCATGTGTGGGTGTTTTGCCTGCATGTATATCTGTGCATCATGTGTGTAGAGTGCCTGAGAAGCCAGAGGAGAGTGTTGTGTCCTATGGCGCTGGAGTTACAGACTGTTGTGAGCTGCTGTGTGGGAGCTGGGAACCAAACCTGGGTCAAGCAGAGCAACAAGTGCTGAGCCGCTTCTTCAGCCCAATATCAGAGACTTGAATAATTAAATTTGTTACTTATTTACTGACATATCTAGTGTGTTCACATGCACATATGTGTGTGCGCACATGCATGTGCCCATTCAAGCACACACCACTGTGCACATGTGGAGGCCACAGAACAGCTTGCAGGCCTTGGCTCTCTCCTTCCACCATCGGGGTTCCGGAAATCAAACGTGAATCACCAGGCTTGGCAGCAAGCACCTTTACCCACTGAGCCGTCTCGGAAGTCCAGTCAGAGGACTTTGTAAATTAGGCATTGCTAAGTTTGTTCACTGTGATTTTCTTTGGGAGTTTTGCATTCGTGTGTTCATGATTTTTGTTTTCCGTTCAGGTATGGTGAGGCCAACAGATGAAGAAAAGGTAGCCTGTTATTCCCAGGTCTCAGAAGGAGTGAGGCATGGTGCCTTACGAAGAGCCGCACAGCGCACCGCCAAGGTTGGTGGCAGGTAGACGGGGCAGAAGGCTGAGAAGAGCCTTGCGCTGGCTTTTAGAGAAAGAGTGGGCAAAGAAGCCTATGCTGACTAAGCTGGCTCCCACAGAAACTGAATGAACTCACTGGACTCTGGTTGTATTGGCTGATGGCTGGCCTTCGGGTGGTTGAAGCTGGGAACGATGCCCCAGCGGGTCAGAGCTCATGACGAAGGAGGCTGCAGGAGCCTCGTATTTGGACTTGTTTTCCTAGGCAGGTTGGTTTTGTGAGAGCATCTTTTCTACCTCTAAGAATTGATTAGTCTGGATCAGAGCAGTCCTTCCCTGGTCAGTGGGACTCCAAAGATGCCAAACGGTCACAACAAAAGCTAGAAACCACGATTAAGATAACAATTAAATAGTTTCTTCATTTTGTGGGGAGATTTTTCACTTTCAGTGTTTTTAAACATGTGTAGGACTGTGTGGCCATTATAGTTCTGGAGTTTGTTTGGTAAGCTTTCTTTTCTTCTAGGAACATGTCCATAATATCATCACCTTAATGTCTACTTTAGTTAGTCTCTTATTTCTGATATTAATTTGTGCCTTTTTCCTCATTCTTTAAAAATATTAATTATTAATTAATTAATTTGGTTTTTTGAGACAGGGTCTCTCTGTGTAACAGCTCTGGCTGTCCTGGAACTCACTTTGTAGACCAGACTGACCTCAAACTCACAGAGATCCACCTGATTCTGCCTCACAAATGCTGAGATTAAAGATGTGCACCACCACCACCTGGCAAAAAATATTTATTTTTTAATTTTATGTGTATGGGTGTTTTGGCTACATGTATATGTGTGTATCGTGTGCATGTTTGGTGCCTGTGGAGGTAAGAGGCGGGCATTGCATCACCTGGAATTGAAGTTACAGGCAGTTTGTGAGCTGACGTGTGGGTGTAGGGAACCAAACCCAGGTCCTCTGCAAGAGCAGTAAGAGCTCTTAACCACTGAGCCATCGCTCTAGCCTCCCTCCCTCTCTCCCTCCCTCCCTCCCTCCCTCCCTCTCTCTCTCTTCTTTTCTTTTTCTTTCTTTTTTTTTTGTTTTGTTTTGTTTTTTTTTGTTTTGTTTTGTTTTTTTGTTTTTTTGAGATAGGGTTTCTCCATATAGCCCTGGCTGTCCTGGAACTCAGTTCACGGACTAGGCTGGTCTCAAACTCACAGAAATCTGCCTACCTCTGCCTCTGAAGTGCTGGGATTAAAGACGTGCGCCACCACGCCTGGTTTCTCTCATTCTTTCTTGATAAATCTTTTCTTTCCCTAGAGAACTGATTATAATATTATTGATTGGTTATTGTCTTTATTGTTTATTTTAATAATATTAAGAGCTTAGTATATATTTCTTCTATGTGTTTGTATTTGTCATTTTTTAATGTTATTCATTAGATACTTATTGTTTCCTTTTTTGAAAGATTTTTCATTGACAAAAATATATTTATGAAGGGGAACATATTTGATATGTATACGTGGTGTGGTTAAATCAAATGAATTAACATATTCATGACTTTTATTTTCTTTGCACACGTGTGTGCATTAGAGAAAGAGAGAGAGAGAGAGAGAGAGAGAGAGAGAGAGAGAGAGAGAGAGAGAGAGAGAGGGAGACTCTAAAGATTGTACCAAGGGCTTTGTATATACTAAGCCAAGTGCTCTACCACTGAACCATGCCCCATTCCAAATACCAGCTTTTTTTTTTTTTAATTGGTATATCTTGGCCAGGTGGTGGTGGTGCATGCTTTTAATCCCAGCATTCAGGAGGCAGAGGCAGGTGGATCTCTGTGAGTTCGAGGCCAGCCTGGTCTAGGAAGCAAGTTCCAGGACAGCCAAGGCTATACAGAGAAACACTGTCTAAAAAACCAAAAAAGAAAACACACACACACACACACACACACACACACACACACAAGAATGGTATATCTTTTTTAAATTAATTTTATTTTTAATTGTGTGTGTGTGTGTGTGTGTGTGTGTGTGTGTGTGTGTGTGTGTAAAAACAATTGTACATTTGTGGTAGGTACCGTTGGAGACCAGAGGCATCAGATTCCTTGTGTGTTATAGGTGGTCATGAGCCACTCAATGTAGGTGCTGGGAATTAAAATCAGGTCCTCTGGAAGAGCAGCCAGTACTCTTAAATACTGAGCCATCTCTCCAGCTCCTATTAGTCTGGAGGCTCCTATTAGTCTCCTATTAGAGAGGCTGGAGAGATAGCTCAGCGGTTAAGAGAAC
Source organism: Peromyscus eremicus (assembly GCF_949786415.1). Classification (NCBI taxonomy): domain Eukaryota; kingdom Metazoa; phylum Chordata; class Mammalia; order Rodentia; family Cricetidae; genus Peromyscus; species Peromyscus eremicus. Next base: position 50,513,212 of record NC_081429.1, on the reverse strand, counting down.
TGACTGCTCTTCCCGGGGACCCAGATTCAATTCCCAAGACCCACATGGCTGCTCACAACCGTCTGTAACTCCTGTTCCAGGGGATCTAACACCATCATACAGACATATATGCAGGTAAAATACCAATATTCGTAAAAATAAAAACAGGAATACTTCAGATCTACTCTCAATAGCTTTCAGATATCCAACACTGTAGTCACTGTGAGATATGATAGCTCTTTTGAACTTGTCTATACTGAAATTTTGCATTTGCTTTCTGAGGGCCTAAACATTGCAATTTCATTCAGTTGCACCTGTGGCCTGATATTCCCTGTTCATGACAACTCAAGGCTAGTGCTTGAGGTCCTGGTTCTCTAGTCATTCAGAGTAGAATGGGTTTTTATTGTTTGGTTTTTGTTTTTGTTTTTGGTACAGTGTAAACAAGGCAGAGTTTTCCTGTCCTAACTACCCAGTCCCAAATAAACACACAGAGTTTATATTAATTACAAAATGCTCAGCCAATAGCTCAGGCTTACTACTAACTAGCTCTTACATTTAAATGAACCCATTTCTATTAGTCTATGTATTGCCACATGGCTCGTGGTTTACCTGTCCTCTAGCATCTTGCTTCTTGGGTGTCTCTCTGGCATCTCTCTTGACTCTGCCCTTCTTCATCCCAGTCCTCAGTTTGATTGTTCCGCCTAACTTTTTCCTGCCTTGCTATAGGCCAGTCAACTTTATTTATTTATTTATTTATTTATTTATTTATTTATTTTTTTTTTTGGTTTTTCGAGACAGGGTTTCTCTGTGTAGCTTTGCACCTTTCCTGGGACTCACTTGGTAGCCCAGGCTGGCCTCGAACTCACAGAGATCCGCCTGGCTCTGCCTCCCGAGTGCTGGGATTAAAGGCGTGCGACACCACCGCCCGGCCAGTCAACTTTATTATTAACCAATGAGAGTAATGCATATTCACAGTGTACAGAAGGATTATCCCACAGCAGTACAAGGTCTCATATAGCTGAATGTGGCCTTGAATTCACTGTATGCCTGAGGCTGACCGTGGACCTATCCATTTCAGAGAGTTTAGTGTACACTACAGTTCCTGGCTGGAATGGAGGTCTAAATATATCTAGTAAATCCAGTTTGCCCAGGGTTTGGTTTTCCTTGTTTTCATATTTGTTTGTTTGTTTGTTTGCTTGATGTGAGGTAGGTATGATGAAGTCAGTTTGGCCTCAGATTCTATCCAGTTTTTATAACTTACTGAAGGGAAATTTCAAAATACATACCAGCAGTATAGTGGCACAAAGCCAGTGTGATAGCCATTTGTGAGCGCTCACATTATCATCTCAAGGCTGACCTTGTTTCATGTCTAGCTCTATCTAGTAATACTTCTTTCTCTCAGACTTCGATCAATTTTTAAACAAATCCTGGTCATTAAATATGTCATGATACGGTTTCATCCATGAATATTAATATTGCCATATCATCTTCATACCTAGAAAAGTTCCTTAGTATCATCAAATATCCAGTCCCTGTTCACAGTTTCTCATTTCCTGTCTCTGATTCATCATCCCCCTGTCTCATCCTTCCCAGTGCTGGGATAATAGGCATATTTCAGCACAACCTAGTAAAACTAACCATTGTAAAATCAACAACTCAATGGCATTTGGAACACTTGTAGGGTATGGAAAGCTACCTCTGGTTTTGCAGTATTTTTATACACACCCTACCTGTAATTTCCCTAAACTGTTCTTTTTATGGATTTACCTATACGAAATATTTTATCTAAATAGAATGATATATGTGACCTTTTGTGCCTAGCTTCTAACTTAGCATGGTTTTCAGTCTCATCAATGTGGTAGCTTACCAGTATCCATTTCTTTCTATGGCTCAATAATAATATGGCTCCATTATTTATAATTTTATGCTAAGTTTTGAAATTTAGAAGTGAGACCAATTTTGTTCTTTTTCAATATCATTTGGGTTTTTAGAATCCCTTGAGATTTTTCCATATAAATTTGAGGATATTCTTTCAGTTCACAGATGCATGGAATCCTATAATAGGGATTATACTGTAGCCAGAGTTTTCCTGTTTGGCCCACAGTCAGGACAAATCTCTCTCACCTGCCAGTCCCATAGCCGCTCAGACCCGACCCACTCAGAGACTTATATTGCTTACAAACTGTATGGCCGTGGCAGGCTTCTTGCTAACTGTTCTTACAGCTTAAATTAATCCACTTCTATAAATCTATACCTTGCCACGTGGCTCGTGGCTTACCGGCATCTTCACATGCTGTTTGTCATCGTGGCGGCTGGCAGTGTCTCTGTCTCAGCCTTCCACTTCCCAGCTTTATTCTCCTCCTTGTCCCGCCTATACTTCCTGCCTAGCCACTGGCCAATCAGTGATTTATTTATTGACCAATCAGCAACACACTTGACATACAGACCATCCCACAGCATTGTACTGAATCTATAAATTGCTTTGAGTAATATTGGCATTACAACAGTATTTTCCATGACCATAGTATAATTTTCCCACTTACTTAGGTTTTTGGTTTTAGTAATGTATTATGGGTTTACTGAATATAGACATTTCACCCTCATACTTAAATGTATTCTTATATATTCTTTCAGATGTTCACTTTTGTGTTTTGCTCATTTTTAGGAGGATATGGAATGGATTATTTTTGTTTGGTTATTGTTACTTCTTCTAATCTTCTAGATACAAAATAAAGTTTTGTTTTAGATCCACTTCCTATTTTTTTCTGTAGCAAAAGGTTCTTTTGCAGTACACAATCTCCTAACCCCCCCTGTTACCATTAAAATATCTTTTTTTGTTTGTAAACTACTTTAAAATCTCTATTGTCAAGTGATATACAAAATTCAGAAAAGTAGACAATAAAATTGCTTCTCTATATTCTAATAGGTTAAGTAACCGTAGGTTATAGGTTTTGTTGAATTTTTATGATAAATTAGATCAGGATACATCTGATTATTTAAAATCTTAAATGAGAAATCATTTAAATGTACCTTATAGCTATATATTAAAATAGGACTCATTTATTGTCTCATAAACTCATGCCAAAGACAATCATGGTACTAGATCTAAGTGCCTCAAAGTTTATATTATTCATAATTTTTCATTTCCAAGTTTGTCAAGCTAATATTGATAGTATGAGTGCTTAGTTTGGTTTTGAGCTAGGTCTCATGTAGCCCAGGCTGTCCTGGAACTCAGTCCTCCTGCTCTGGCCTCCTGGTTACTGGGATTATAGCATGTACAGCCTTACTCGGTTGGTGGATGGAGACAGGAAGAGCAGAAGGTTCAGGCTATTATTGTCTCCTTCAGGAATTTTAACATTGGTTCGTTGATAATAAATCCCACTTCCTCCAGACATCCCCTGTCCATGTCAGCTTCATAATCCACTGAGTCCAGTGAGTGACTCGTGAATGCACTTGGCCTACCAGTGGCCCCAACCCTGGAGAAGACTTATTCCCCGTTGTCCAGGAACAACCAGTTACTAGCAGTTCCTCAGCTAATGATGGAGTCTTGTGAGCCCCTCTTCCATCCATGCCAGAATATTGACTAGCTTGATTTTTTTTTTCTTTCTGATAACTGTAGCTGCTAGAAGTTCACAAGGCAACAATATTTCATAACACTCTTGCCCATCCCTGGCTCCTATATTCCTCTGTGCCTCTCTCTTTTCTTGATGTTTCTTGAGCCTTGGGGTTTAGGTAGGATGGTATACATATCCTATCTGCAGCTAAGCACTCAGCAGTCACTAATTCTGAGTACTGTGACTGATACCACCGTAGAAAGAGACTTTCCTGATGAGAATTGAGGGCAGCACAAGTCTCTGGCTAGAAACATAAATATTTAGAAGTCAGTTTGATGTGTACATTTAGCGAAACAATGGCAAGTTTCCTTCTGGTGCCTATGACCTCCTTAGCCCTGGTCTGGGCTAGCTTTAGAGTACCAGACATAAATTCCCACCTATGAAATGGGCCCTGGATCCAAACAGGAAGCTGTTGGTTACCTCCATAGCAATCATGCCACTGATGTACCTGTGGGCACATTTCACCTGGCAGGTCACTATTTTAGCATACAGTTGCTACTACTGAGTAAGTCCATTGATGGCTCCCCCTGTCACACCCTGGGGCTGGAATAGCAACCTCTAGCCCTGTGAAGCTACCTTGTAGAGAGGAAGTTTTCAGGTCAATTCCGGATTGAGTTCTCTAGGCCCTACAACAAAAGTGTGTTGTGTCTTCAGCAGTAGGGCCTTACAAAGTCATCCTTGAGTGGTTACATAAATATATCTAGTGCTTTCATCTGAAGTTTTAACTTAAAACATCATTTTACTGTCAGTTGTGTGTAGGGTGTGTGTGTGCACGTACCACTGAGTTCATGTGGAGATCAGAGAGGACTTCTACCTGCTGAACTGTCTTGTAGGTCCCATTTCACTCTTTTTTGTTTGTTTGTTTGTTGGTTTTCAGACAGGGTTTCTCTGTGTAGCCCTGGCTGTCCTAGAACTCACTCTGTAGACCAGGCTGGCCTCGAACTCACAGAGATCCGCCTGCTTCTGCCTCCCAGATGCTGTGATTAATGGCATGCGCCACGCCACCACCGCCCTGCTCATTCTTTGTAGTTTCAGTTACCTATAGTCAACCATGACTTGAAAATATTAAACAGGAAATTTGGGAATAACTTTTATTGTAGTATAGTGCAATTGTTCTATTTTATTATTGTTTTTTACTTATCTCTTATAGTGCTAATGGGCCTAGTATATAAATGCACGTGGAGGATTTGATTCTTTCTGAGGTTTTAGACATCCACTGGAGTATTTGGAATTTATCTTTTTTTTTAATTTGTTTTTTCTTAACATTTATTTTACAGTGTTCTGTCTGCATGTACACCTGTATGCCAGAAGAGGATATCAGATCTCTTTACAGGTGGTTATTAGCCACCGTGTGGTTGCGGGAATTGAACTCAGGACCTCTGGAAGAGCAGCCAGTGCTCTTAACCTCTGAGCCATCTCTCCAGCCCCTGGAATGTATCTTGTAGGACACATATTCCCATGCATGCATAATCCTGTCAGCATCAAGGCCTCTTTTCTAAAATTATGTGATGCTATGTGTTTAACATATCTCAAGGGACACATATTTCCATGTGTGTATAATCCCATTAGTACCAAGGCATCTTTTTAAAAATTACATAAGACTATATAGATTAACATTCCTAAAGGACACATATTCTCATACATGCATGGTCCCATTTGCACCAAGACATCTTTTCAAAAAAATGCTATATAGGTTATACCCAACCCATAAAATTAAACTTTTATTTGCATTAAATAATTGTGCAGTGGATGTAACATAACTTTATAACACAAATTCAGTTTTAATGAACTAATAATATAGAATGTAATAAGGACAGAATGAGGGAACTATGTAACCCTAATGTTTAATTTGCCTTAAATGTATTCTGGTGCCTTGGCAAGTTAATTAATAAAAACAATAATTTTTCTATCTATAGAATGGAAATTGTTTTACCTAAACTGTGTGTAGTATGGAAGATGAACATTTCATTTAGGATTAACATCCCCATCAAAGTGTTAGTTGCACAGTTGACCAGATGTCTAATCTTTCAGCTGTTAACTAACAGGAGACAATGAAACCGAAGATGGAGGCAGCATGGACCAGTGTCCTTCATTAGAAGTCAGCCGTAGTGATGGCGGAGAGTCCCCAGGAGAAACTCGAGAACCTGAGGTAGGGAATTCGGCTGGAAAGCTTTCTAATCTGAAGAAGGAACAGCATGCCATTTAACAACTGTTCTTGCTTAAAGAATAGTTCTTTTATTCAGTGATACGAGGTTTTTAATATGCCAGAAGTGGTAGTATACACTTGTTTTCCCAGCACTCAGGAGGCACAGCACAGGGCCAACAGTTCAAAGTCAGGCCTGGGGTGCATATTTGACACTCTGTTTCAAAAAGGTTTTGATTACATATCTATCATATATTTAGTTTTTAACATAGAATTTTTAATAATGCTTATATATAGCCATAACATTTTGTACTCAATATATACATATTGAATTATATTTCATCATTTCCAAATGCATTCCTGAGAAAATAAAGAGTTAAAACATAAAAATCAACACTTTCATTTAAGACAGCGGTTCTCAACCAGGATCAAATGACCTTTTCATAGGGATCGCCTAAGACCATCTGAAAACACAGATATTTATGATTCATAACAGTAGCAAAACTACAGTTATGATGATGCAATGAAAATAACTTTATGGTTGGGGTCACACAACATGAGGAACTGTGTTAAAGGGCTGCAGATGAGGAAGGCTGAGCAGCACCGACTGAAGAAATACCAGAGACAGGTGGATCTCTGTGAGTTCGAGGCCAGCCTGTTCTACAGAGGGAGTTCCACAGCAGGATAGTTACAAAGAGAAACCCTGTCTCCCCACCCCACCCCCCAGAAAAGAAAAAAACTCTGTAAAAATATGGTATATTTTACAAAGACTAATGTCATTTTCTTTCTTTATTTATTGACTTTTCAAAAGCATCTGACCTGTATGGACTCTGGGGATTCTTCCTTTGGACAGAATGATTCCCCTACTATTTTGCCCATTCCTGCTCCTGAAACAGATGAGTCACTCACATCACAGGACATGCCAGAGACACTGACCGAGGCACAGACCCTTCATGAGGAGCAGTTTCGTCTTTTGGACCCAAATGGGCAGCCTCTTCAATATGACCTTCAGTCACTGGGCGATTCTAATGCACAAATGGTGAGTATATTTTATTTTTATTTTATTTATTTATTTATTTATTTTTTTAAAGATTTATTTATTTATTATGTATACAGCATGTATGTCTGCAGGCCAGAAGAGGGCACCAGATCTCATTACGGATGGTTGTGAGCCACCATGTGGTTGCTGGGAATTGAACTCAGGACCTCTGGAAGAGCAGTCAGTGCTCTTAACCTCTGAGCCATCTCTCCAGCCCGAGTATATTTTATAACTAACGAGTGTTAGGTTATTATAGTATTTAACAATATGTATTAACCATACTAAATGACCTTAGTTTCTTGATACTTTTGACTTATACATTATATTGGAAATATAGGTATTTTTTTTTTCTTTTAGGAGTACAAAGACTACCAATAGTTTAAAGCAGTCCTTACTGCTCATGTCAGGTACACTGGTACTTGCAATAAGGCAGATGTGATTTACAGCTAGTGTTATATACTAAAGTGTACTTGAAAGTTACTTTTTGTTTTTGAGACAAGGTTTCATGTAGCCCAAACTGTCTTTTTTTTTTTTTTTTTTTGGTTTTTCGAGACAGGGTTTCTCTGTGTAGCTTTGCATCTTTTCTGGAACTCACTTGGTAGCCCAGGCTGGCCTCGAACTCACAGAGATCCGCCTGGCTCTGCCTCCCGGGTGCTGGGATTAAAGGCGTGTGCCACCACCGCCCGGCCCAAACTGTCTTTTTTAACCTTCATGCATGTGCTATCACGATTAAGATCATAGGTCCTTAAGACCATAGGCTATAGTCAAGCTGATTGTTTTGAATCTTAGCTTCAGCACTTGTCAGCTGTGGGACCTTTGGAAAATTGGCACAGTCTCAGTCTGTGTCTGCAGAGTGAAGTAATAAGGCCATCCTAGGAGTAGGTGTGAGGTTAAATAACCTAGTAGCCCTGGAAAATCAGAACAGCATATCATTTTTTTAATGCCTCCGAGATGATCGCTACGAGCCCATCAGAAAACGGACAGGTGCTTCATATAATTCCATCTACCCAGACAGGAATGGCTCAAGTGATCATACCTCAGGAGCCGCTTGTGGATGTGACTAGTCCTCAAGGTGAGTCAGTATGGGATGGGTGCAGGGGGGTTGACAATGCTCTAAAGATTAAGATGATAGTCTAGAAAATTCCCTAGGAAGTCCATATTAAAGTTCATCTCTTTAGGTGAGGTTGTGAATTAAGTAATTAGAAAGGTTTTTTTTAGCCCCAGTAAATCTTAAGTTCGCCTTTCAACTCCTGTCTAGGTTATCTGTCTGTTTCATTTTGGGATTCTATGAAGCTGATTGACTCCTGCTTCCTCCCAGATAACCAATGAGCATAAACTAAATTCTTCTTAGTTATAGAAACAATAGAAATAGCAACAGTAGCACAAACATAGGACCTAGCTACAGGAGTTTTTTATATTTGTACTTTATTGATTCTTGCTAGCTCTGTGACCCATCCCTTTTTTAACTGTTATTTAGATCTCCTCCTCCTTCCCTTGGTTTCACATTCAGAAAAGAGGATCAGACTTCCCATCCCCCCCTTTGCCTGTTTGATAATATTTCTAGTAATTTTCTTCCTTCCCTTTGCAATGTAGTTGAATCTCTTTTTAACATCATTGCTACACGTTTTGTTGCTCTTTTATACATAGTAGTTTAAGATAGTTATTTTTACCTTGTTTTATGATTTATTGTCTTTATTAATAGTCATTAAAAGTTAAACTAAAAACATTATAAGCACAATGTAGAAGTAAATTTTTTGTTTTCATATTACATGTGAAACTCTTTAATATAACAATTATTTCTACTATTTTAAAATCATAGCTGTTAAATATAAGTATAAAAAGTTAACTACAAAATTTCATAGTCAGTATATAATTTAAAAGTAAGTTTATCAGTGACAGTCTCAATAAATCATTTAAAGTTTTGTTTTTTTAACTTCAGAACTATTCTTTTTCCTATTAAAATGATTTAATTCTAGTTAAGTAATCTTCATAGTGTTATTGAAAATACTGATGCTTCTTATTTCTGTTGTTAAGATGCCTCTGAAGAGAAACCCACTGACAGAAGCTTACCAACTGTAAGAGCAGACACTCTAGAAGCCAGCACCAATGACTACATTCTTCGTTCTCAAGCATCCCTTGGGTTTCCCAAAAAGTCAGGGACCAGGTGAATCATGGGAAAGAGGAGCTTGTCTTTGGGGTCACAGTGGAAGCCTGTTTTTAAATGATCAGATCTGGCAGACAGTGGAAAAGATCAGAAATTCAGAAAGAGGAAATGTTCATCACATATATCTTCATTTATTTCAGCTCATCTTGACAAGACAGTTTCCTGTCCTTTCAGAGAAATGTTCCTAAGGTTTTTAAATTGTTAGCCACATTTATATAGATATAATTCTTAGATGATAAAGTATTTAAAATGTTTTTGCTAGTATTTTGTGTGTATGTATGTGCTGGTTCTGGAAATTGAGCAAAGGGTCTTGGACATGCTAGACAAATATTTTCCACCCAGCCACAAAAACATAGCCTGTTTTTTTATTTTGTTTTTTTCTTTGTTTTTAAAGTTTTTTATTTATTTTATGTATATGAGTGCTCTATATACAACGTTATGCCAGAAGAGAGCATCAGATCCCACTGTAGATGGTTGTGAGCCACCATGTGGTTGTTGGGAATAGAACTCAGGACCTCTGGAAGTGCAGCTGGTGCTCTCAACTGCTGATCCGTCTTTCCAGCCCTGACACAGCCTACTTTTTGCTAACTTCTCCTTCAGTTTTACCTTTTTTTTTTTTCTTAAAAATAACATGTTTCATAACAATTTTAGAAAAATATTTAAAGTATCTTTTTGTAACTTTTTTTTTAGTTTATTTATTTTTATTCCATGTGTATGTCTGTGTATGTATGTCTGTATGAGGGTGTCTAACCCCCTGGAACTGGAATTACAGACAGTTGTGAGCTGCTATGTGGTTGCTGGGAATTGAACCTGGGTCCTCTAGAAGAAGAGTCAGAGAGCTCTTAACTGCTGAGCCATCTCTCCAGCCTCTCCCTTGATGTATCATTTTATGTGTTTATATTCCTTTAATTGTTCTATGAAAATATTTTAAAATAAGACAATATTCGTATTGTGAGCCATTAGTTAGTTAGTTTTCAGAGCTAGACATCAATCCAGGGCCTCTTGCATAGTAGACAAGGGACTAACACGTAGATAAACTCACAGCCCAAGACAGTATTTATAGATTTTTCTTTACCAACTCCATCTGCACCTGGGATTTTTTTCATTGGAAGATTTCTGATTACTGCTTTGATCTCATTGGTTGTTATGGCTCTATTGAAATTATTTGCTTGGCTTAACTTTGGTAGGTCATATGTGTCTCAAATTCATCTTTTTCTTTTAGATTTTCCAGTTTAGTGGGACATGAATTTTTAAAGTATGTCTTCACAATCCACTGGATTTCCTCGGTGTGTGTTCTAGTGTGTCCCTTTTCTTCTAGTCTTATTAATTGGGTCTTCTGTCTCTTTCTTTTGATTAGTTTGGCTAGGGGTATGTCAATTTTATTTACCTTTTCAAAAATCACCTCTTCGTTTAATTGAATTTTTTGTCATTTTCATTCTATTTTATTATTTTCTGCCCTGACCTTTGTTATTTCTTCCCATCTACTGCTTTGGGATTGGCTTGTTCTTATTTTCCCAGTGCCTAAAGTTTTACTATCAGGTTGTACATTTGCTATATGTCTGACTCCTTAATGTAGGCATTTAGAGTTACACATTCCTCTCTTAGGATTCCTTTCTTGTATCACGTAGATTTGAATTTTCATTATCATTTACTTCTAGGAATTTAAAATTTCCTTCTTGATTTCTTCAGTGACCCATTCATCATTCAACATTGTATTGCTTACTCTCTATGAGTTTGTATATTTTCTGAAGTTTCTATTGCTGTTAATTTCTGGCTTTATGCCAGGCAGTGGTGGCGCACACCTTTGTTAATCCCAGCACTTGGGAGGCAGAGGCAGGCAATTATATTATAATAGTATAATTATTATATATAATACATATTATTATATATAACAATAATTATTATTATTATGGCTTTATCCCATCATAATCAGGAAGAATACAGTATGTTGTTTCAATTTCCTTGTATTTGTTGAGACTTGCTTTGTGTCCTAATATATGAGCTATTTTAGAGAAGATTACATGGGTTGCTGAGAAGAATGTGTATTCCCCATTGTTCAGGCAGAATGCTCTGTCAGTTAGGCCCATCAGTTAGTTTAATCTCATTTAATTTCAGTGTTTCTTTATTCATTTTTTGTGCACTTGATCTGTCCAATAGTGAGAATAGGGTGTTGCAATCACACACTATTGCTGTTTGGTGGTTAATCTGTGGTTTTTAAATCTTGTAGTGTTTGCTTCACAAAACTGGATGAGCTATATTTGGTGGGTGTGATGGTTTGAATGAGAAATGCCATCCATAGGTTCATGTTTTCTAACACATTGGTCCCAGTTAGTGGCCCTCTTTGTAGAGATTATAGAACCTTGCAGGTCACTGGGGGCAGGTATGGATGGTTTGCAACCTTGCCCCACTTCCTGCTATCTCTCTCTGCTTCCTGTGTGGGGTTGAGCTGTGATCTCTCAGGCCTGGTCCTATAGCCATGCTGACTTCCCTGCCATGAGGGACTTGAATAACTCTCTGGAACTGTAAGGCAAAGTAAACCCTTTTTTCTATAATTCGGCAAGGTGAATGTAGTTATTATAATGGGCAGCAGAGACAAGCAGTGTCCATGATGGCCTGACCCATAATGGACAGCACAGGCAAAGTGATTTTTGTGGTGTCATGACTTGTATGGAGCGCTCTGGTACTAGCTAAACAATCATAGTGTTTCCGGGAATGAACTAGATAAGACGCCTGCTGTGTTTTTGTTTGATCAGTATAAGCAAAAAATTCTCAAATGAAGGAAACGCTACATTGGATGGTGGCAAGATGGAATCTCAGCCAGTAAACTGGTTTCCACTTGAGCCAGTTTGCGGATCCAGAACCCCTTGAGTGAAGAGGAGAGGTTCCCCTGAGGAAAGGACCTAAGACTTTTGCTCTTGCCCAGAGAGACCTGCGGCTTTTTACACGGGTAAATGTACACTGGAGAGACAATTAGACTGTCCAGGATGTTTTGGATACTAGTTCTGAACTGACATTGACTCCAGGAGATCCCAAGAAACATTGTGGTCCTCCAGTAAAATCAGGGGCTTCTGGAGGTCAACTTGACTAATGGAGTTTAAGCTGAAGTCCATCTCACGGTAGAACCAGTGGGTCCCTGAACTCATCCTTTGGTTATTTCCCCAACTCTAGAATGTATAATTGGGATAGATATACTTAGAAGCTGGCAGAATTCCCACAACTGCTGACTCTGTCTAGCCCCACTGTTTGGCCTGTGCATGGCCACCACCTTGACCACTGTTCTGCCAGAGTGGCTGGCATACATTGCTTCTTTAAAGTAATACCTTACACATGCTTCATGGGTTTTGAGATATGTGTGTCCTTGATGGTCTGGGCAGTTCCTTGAGTATTTTTTAATGAACTTGAGATCTAAGCCTCTTGATTTACATGATTCTGTAGGGTTTTCTGAGTGAAGAGATTGGTGGACCATTTTCATAGGTCACCTCTTGGCCATAAACAGGAAGAGTCTACTGTTAAATCCCTTTAGCCAGTTCAGAAACTGTATGTTGAGATTACCAATAAAAGAGTTGCTGGGCGGTGGTGGCGCACGCCTTTAATCCCAGCACTCGGGAGGCAGAGCCAGGCGGATTTCTGTGAGTTCGAGGCTAGCCTAGGCTACCAAGTGAGTTCCAGGAAAGGCGCAGAGCTACACAGAGAAACCCTGTCTCGAAAAACCAAAAAAAAAAAAAAAAAGTTAACATGGGCAGGAGAGACTGCTCTACAGTTAAGAGCTCCTTGAGATGATCCTTTGTGAAAAGGAAGAATTGTTTCTAAAGCAAAATAGGTTTCACAGAAGAAAAAGGGATTCCCAGAAGAAACCCAAAGAAATACAAATCAATGGCATGGAATAAAAACAACATTAAATAAATGTACAGAAATATTTGTTTGTTTGTTTGTTTGTTTTAAAAAAGGAGGGAGGACCGGGCAGTGGTGGCTTACGCATTTAATCCCAGAACTCGGGAGGCAGAGCCAGGCGGATCTCTGTGAGTTCGAGGTCTGCCTAGTCTGCAGAGTGAGTTCCAGGAAAGGTGCCAAAGCTACACAGAGAAACCCTGTCTCAAAAAACAAAAACAAACAAACAAACAAACAAAAAAGGAGGAGTTGGAGGCTGGAGAGATGGTTCTGTGGTTAAGAGCACTTGTTGTTCTTGTAGAGACCTGGGTTTGCTTCCTAGCACCCATATGGTGACTTACAGCCAGCTGTAATTCCAGTTGTAGAGGATCCAGTGCCCACTCTGACCCCAGTCACGTGTAGTATGCATACTTATATGCATGCAGGCTAACTATGAAGACACATAAAATATATTTTTAAAGAGGTGGTCTGGGGAGGCTGGAGAGATGGCTCAGAGGTTAAGAGCACTGACTGGTCCTGAGTTCAATTCCCAGCAACCACATGGTGGCTCACAACCATCTATAATGAGATCTGGTGCCCTCTTCTGGCCTGCAGGCATATGTGCAGGCAGAACATTGTACACATAATAAATAAATAAATCTTTAAAAAAAAAGAGGTGGTCTGGGGAAATGGCTTAGTAAAACATTCAGCATGGAGTATGAGGCCTTGCATTCAAAACCAGGTGTAGTAGTTCTTATCTGTGACCTCTGGGAAGTGGGCACAAAGGAAGACGGATCCTTTGAGTTCATAGCCAGCCAGTTTGCAGAATTGATGAGCTCCAGGTTCAGTGAGAAACACAGTCTCAAAAAATAAGGTGAGCCGGGTGATGGTGGCACATATCTTTAAGCCCAGTACTTGAGAGGCAGAGGCAGGCGAATCTCTGTGAGTTCGAGTCCATCCTGGTCTACAGAGCAAATTCTAGAACAGCCAAGGGTACACAGAGGAACCCTGTCTCAAGAAACAAAAAAAAAAAAAAAAGATGAGTGATTATGGAAAACATCTGATGTCAGGCTCTGGTTTCGATACACATATGTACACACGTGTGTCCATATGTTACAATATTACACATACCAAGTCAAGGAAAAGATAAAGCAGTTAAATGGTATGTGTGCACGTGTGTGTGTGTGTGTGTGTGTGTGTGTGTGTGTGTGTGTGTGTGTGTATGTAACCACGGATTTACATCTGTTCCTCTCCTCTCCCAGAATGCTCGAAGAATCTTTGCCGGCTCCTCTTCAGCCACTGTCTTGTAACACACCGATCTGGGCCTGCCGTCTTAGGAGTTGTGAGGTGAGTCTAAGAGAATCCTTACCTCACTTACCTGGTTATGGCAACACTTCATCCCCAGATGAATATTTTTTAATACAAATAATACAGTCAGTATCTGTCATATGATTTCTCCTTGTACAGAAAATTGGAGATTCCTACCGTGGCTACTGTGTCAGTGAGACTGAACTAGAAAGCATCCTCACTTTTCACAAGCAGCAAACCCGGAGTGTCTGGGGCACTCGCCAGTCTCCAAGCCCAGCCAAACCTGCCACGCGCTTGATGTGGAAGTCCCAGTATGTGCCCTACGACGGCATCCCGTTTGTCAATGCAGGTAACTCCATTAGTTACTTAAAGGCCCAGCAGCTGCGCTCTGTTGTGAAAATAGGATTTTTGTGAGATGCATTTCATTTTGGTAGGTGAGAATTGAATTTTAATTGCTGAAAATGAATGAATGTTAAACTAAAAAGAAAACATAGCAAATATAACCAATTACTTTGTCATAAAATTATGTTTTAATCTATGACACCAAGTAAATAATATTTCACTTGTATAGTATGTTAATAAATAGAACTTTAAATTCCAAGTAGACCTATAGACAATATCACATAATCAAAAAAATAATCCTTTATAGTCACACTAACAGAAATAAATCATCTCTCAGATAGACGATAGATATATAGACAGACACACGAACACATAATTTCGTTGTTTAGATCAGATTCTGCAGCCAAGTAAGTTCCAAAAGGTTTGTTTTCTGAATTTTTTAGGTTTCAGATTTACTCATAAAGAATTAATTTGCTTGAGGGGTGGGCTGGTGAGATGACTCAGAGTTTAAGAGCACTGGCTGCTCTTTCAGAGGTCCTGAGTTCAATTCCCAGCAACCACATGGTGGCTCACAACCATCTGTAATGAGATCTGGTGCCCTCTTCTGGCATGCAGACAGAACACTGTATATATGATAAATAAATAAATCTTAAGGAAAAAAAAGCATTAATGTGCTGATTTTCACTACTGTTGGCAATGTTATAAATGTCTCTACATTCAATCCTTGGCTTAGTTTATCCAGACTTTAAAAAATGTCCTGGTAGGCCAGACATGGTGGCGCACACCTTTAATCCCAGCATTCAGGAGGCAGAGGCAACACTATCTCTGAGTTTGAGACCAGTCTAGTTTAAATAGTGAGGTCCAGGACAGCCAAGGCCACACAGAGAAACCCTGTGTCAAAAACAAAAACAGAACAGCCAGATGCACGGGAGCATAACTTTACAATCCAGCACTCTGGAAACAGGCAGGAGGCCCTCTAGGAGTTCAAGGCCAGCCAGGGCTACATGGTGGACCCTGTGTTAAAAAAATAAAATGAAAAGATTATGTTATGGGAATTTTCATATGTATCAAAAATGGAGATAAGAATATAAAAAATGTTCTGGAATCTATCATGTAGCTTCAACAGCTGTCAGCTGTTTTTAAACCAGATTTTTGTGATATGATTATTTATGTATGTGTTTGTTCTGTTGGCTTTATTTTTTTTTAATTGTTTATTTCCACCTTCATTCCTGCAAAATCCTAGCCCAGGTTACTCTTGTCTCATCTTTGTCCTTCCCAAACATGTGACAACCCTGACATCAAACTTTAAAATAATTAATAGAGTGAGACTTGATGGCACAGGCCTTCAAACCTAGCACTCAGGAGGCAGAAGCAGGTAGAGCTCTGTGAGTTCAAGGCCAGCCTAGTTTACATAGTGAGTACAGGCCAATCAAGGCTACTTAGTGAGATCCTGCCCCTAAATGTCTTAGTTAGGGTTTCTATTGCTGTGAAGAGCACCATGTCCACAGCACCTCTTATAAAGAAAAACATTTAACTGGGGTGACGGCTTACAGTTCAGAGGTTCAGTCCATTGTTATCAAGGTGGGGAGCATGGTGGCAGACAGACAGACACGGTGCTGGAGTGGTAGCCCAGAGTTCTACATTTGGATCAGAAGGCAGCAGGAAGAGAGAGTGACACTCAGTGAAGCTTAAGCAAGAGACCTCAAAGCCCGCCTCCTCAGTGACGCACTTCCTCCAACAAGGCCACACTTCCCAATAGTGCCACTCCCTGTGAACTTATGGTGGACAATTACATTCAAACTACCACACTAAACAACAAAAAATAAAAAATAAATAGTAGTTTATACTAATATTATAAAGTCACCAACAATCCCTTTAAACAGAGGTCTTACATTTTAGTGTCAGCTTTATTAATTTTTTTTATTTATGATTAACAATTTTAGATGTATTTTTTTTTTTAGTTTTTTTATGAATATGTTGCTAGAGTACTACATATATGCAGTGCCCACAGATGCTAGAAGAGGGAATTGGATCCTCTGGAACTCGAGTTACAGACGCCTGTGAACCACCATGTAGGTGCTGGGATCCTACACATGCAGGGTCCTCTGGAAGAGTAGCCAGTGCTCTCAGCCACTGAGCATCTCTCCAGCCATTTTTTTATGTCTTAAAAGTCGGTTGTCACTAGGCAGTGGTGGCGCACGCCTTTAAACCCAGCACTCAGGAGGCAGAGGCAGGCGAATCTCTGTGAGTTCGAGGCCAGCCTGGTCTCCAAAGCGAGTTCCAGGAAAGGCGCAAAGCTACACAGAGAAACCCTGTCTTGAAAAACCAAAAAACAAAACAAAACAAAAAAAAGTCGGATGTATCCTGCAGTAGGCGTCATTCTCACATCTATGTATTTGTAATCTACTGTAATGTGATAAATTACCCCAAACTTGAACGCTGAGAACTACAAACATTTATTGTCTCAGTTTCTGAGGGTCAGAATTCCAGGTGTAGCTTAGCAAGGTGACTCTGCCTCAGGTTCTTACACAGTCTGAGGCTGTAGTGTTGACTGGTATTGCAGTCATCTGTGCTTACTAGGAGAGGAGGCAATTCCAGTCTCACTTGTGTGGTTGCCTTGTTGTGTGGGCCTTTGCACAGAGTTCCCTCACTGTGTGGCAGCTAATGTCACCTAGAAACAGCAATCCACGGAAGAGTAAAAGAGTACCCAAGGCGGAAATGGTAGTTACCTTATAACCTGACAGCAACAATAACGTACTGTCACTACTGCCTCGTTGAGTAGGAGGAAGTTGGTGGGTACTGCCCATGCTGCAGGGGACAGCTGCTCGAGGAAGTGAACAGTAGGAGGCCAGGATGCCCGGAACCATCTTAGTGGCAGGTCACCACCCGAATCTAACAGGCCAAATCGAAATAAGAAAACTGCTGGGCAGTGGTGGCACATGCCTTTAATCCCAGAACCTGGGAGGCAGAGGCAGGTGGATCTCTGTGAGTTCGAGGCCATCCTGGGCTAAAGAGCGAGTTCCAGGAAAGGTGCAAAGCTACACAGAGAAACCCTGTCTCGAAAAACCAAAAAAAAAGAAATAAGAAAATCAATAATTTTTGAAACAGGAAGTAAAGGGGCTAAAGAAATGGGTCAGTAGCTAAGAGCACTTCTGCCCCTGCAGAGGACCTGGGTTCAGTTCCCAGCTTCCACACCAGGTATCCCAAACTATCTGTAACTCCAAGTTCATGGGATCCAGCACCCTCTGGCCCCCATAGGCACCTGCACACACTTGGTGCACATAAACTCTTGCGGGTATACACACAAACACAAAAACAAAAATCTTTTTCTTTTAGTTTTGTTTGTTAAGGAAATTAGGGGCTGGAGAGTTGGCTCAGTGTTTAAGAGTACTTGTTGCTCTTGCAGAGGACCAGGTTCTGTTCGCAGCACCTATATGGTGGCTCACAATCATTAACTCCAGCTCCAGGGGATCAGATGCCTCTTCTTACCTCTGTGGGCAACAGGCACGCACATGTACACATATGCACATTCAAGCAAAACACTCATATACATAAAGTAAATCTAAAAATTTTTTAAGGGAATTAAGATTTTTTTAAATAGTATTAACAATTAACCAAATGTAACATTTGCTAATTTCAACTTATAAAGTGGTACATTTAGTACTATTAAAAATCATATGTCTCACTTGGTACATACCTTTAATCCCAGCACTCAGGAGGCAGAGGCAGGAGGACCTCTGTGAGTTCAAGGCCATCCTGGTTTACAGAGTGAGTTCCAAGACAGCCAGTGGTAGACAGAAAAACCCTGTCTTGAAATACCAAATAAAATAAAATCATATGTCTCTATGTATCAGTAAATGAGATATTTATTAATTACTTACCATGATTATGGCATATTTGATAAATTTTATATAAATTTAAATTTGTCTGTTTGCATTTTTAGTAAGAAATACTGATGTTTTTGTTCCATAATCTTATGTAATTAAAAGTATAGATTTTGAAATTGCCACAACCAAGTTTTTAACAATCTGTCTAGACTATTTAAGCAGATAAATTACTGCATTGGTTGGTTTGGGTCCACAGGTAGTCGAGCTGTAGTAATGGAGTGTCAGTATGGACCAAGAAGGAAAGGTTTCCAGTTAAAAAGAATCAGTGAGCAAGAAAGCAGGTCTTGTCATCTCTACAAAGCTACTTGTCCAGCCAGGTAAGCTTATTTTATCTCACTTAATTTTTTTAATTAAAGTCTTATTTTTGAATTGCAAACAGAAGCATTTTTATTAAGTTTAAATAGTTAAATTGTGTGCAGTGAGGTCTAGGTTTTCCTCTCACTGTTTTGTATATTCCTCATTAAAGCCTCAACTCTTAACAGTTTTTTGTGTCATTTTGCAAAGATTTTTCTATATATGAATGTGTATGTGTGTGAATATACACATATCTTCTTCTACCCTAAAAAGTCAGGAAAACCCACTAATGTTTTCTTCCCTTAAAGTGAGATAATCATGTTCCCTCTTCCCTGTTGTCTGAAAGCCTGTCGTAAGTATCTGTCTTAGTTAGGGTTTCTATTGCTGTCAAGAGACACCATGACCATGGCAACTCTTATAAAGGAAAACATTTAGTTGGGGCTGGCTTACAGTTTCATAGGTTCAGTCCATTATCATCATGGTGCGATGTGGCAGCATGCAGGCGGACATGGTGCTGGAGAAGGAGCTGAGAGTCCTGCATCTTGCACCAACAAGAAGTGAACTGAGACACTGGGTGTGGCTTGAGCATATATGAGACCTCAAAGCCCGCTTCCACAGATACACACTTCCTCCAACAAAGCCACACCTTCTAAAATTGCCACTCCCTATGAGCTTATGGGGACTAGTTACATTCAAACTACCACAGTGTCTAATGCACAGATATCAAATTGCTGACTAGTGTTCATATGACATATACTAGTGACTAAACACTCTGTTTTCATTTCTAGTAGATCTTTAAAGTGGCTTCATATCAGCATATGAGTATTTTTTTCTTTTAAGTAGCTGTGTAATATTCCATTTGTAAGCATACCATTTAATTAATCCTCTATGGATAGATATGTAAGCTATGAAAAAATTGGTTTTTTTGAGATAGGATCTCATGTCCCTCAGGCTAGTTTCACACACTGTGTAGCCAAGGGTGGCCTTGAATTCCTTATCCTTCTGCCTCTGCCTCTGTCTCTTTAATGCTGCGATTTACAGATGTATACCAACATGACTAGTGACAAATTCTTTTGTTAGATTCAAAACCACAATCAATAACCTTAAGTTTATTAGTAGGATAAATCCCTAGAATGGTAATTGTTAGGGAAAGGTTATGTACTTTTAAAATGTTGACAAAGAAAACTTGCTTCTAAGAGAGGTTTTACCAATTTACATTCACACCAGCAATGTGTGAGAGCAATAGTAACTTTAGATAGAGAACTAGGTTGTCATTGCTCTGGGTGAGAATAAAAACGTGAACCAATGAAAGATTTTTTTTTTCTTAATGTTCTATACTAATACTCTTTTAGACATTGAAATTGTTCAAAATTATTAGTAAAATGAAAACTGTTAAAGGCATATTGTGCTGAGGGATACAGATAGCTCAGGGGTACAGCGTGCACAAAGCCCTGGCCCAAATCAGAGTATGCACTGAATGTGCTGCCTCATGCCTGTGATCACAGGCTTGGAAGGTTAAGGGGAAAAGAATCATTGGAGCCTAGACATTTTAGTTCAGCCTGAGCAACAAGGACCCTTCGTCAAACAAAACAAAAATAGTATGTTATGGTTGGACTTAGTGGATAAATGAAGCATTACATTTCAGCATCACATGTATCACAAACTTAAGCATTCTCATGTTTTAAAAGACTGGAGGCTGGAGAGATGCTTCAATGGTAACCTGCTCATGCAGAGGACTTGGGTTTGGTTCCCAGTACCCACATGGTAGCTCGCAAACATCTGTGACTCCAGTTCCAGGGAATCTGATGCCTCTTCTGACCTCAATGAACTCCTGCTCTCTTGTGGTACACATACATACACTCAGGCGTACACACACACACACACACACACACACACACACACACACACCCCACACAAAATAAAATAAATACTTTTAAAAGACTGGTGTGGTGGTGCACACCTGTAATCCCAGCACTGGGAGGTAGAGAAAGAAGTGGCATGAGTAACACAAAATAAATAAGTCAATAAAATGGAATAAACTTTAAGGGACCGGAGAGATGACGTAGCACTTAGGAGCACTGACTGATCTTACTGAGAACTTGGGTTCAGTTTCCACCACCCACATGGTGGTTCACAACCATCCAGAACTAGTTCCAGGGACTCCAAAGCCCTCCTCTGACGGCTGCAGTCACGTGGTGCACAGACATGCATGCAGGCAAGACACCCATACACATAAAACAACAAAGTATTTTTTTTTAATTTAGTGTCTTATGAGATAGCTAGAATGTTGTAAAGAAATTTGTACTTGATTAAAAATACAGAGAGAGATTCTTCAACATAGGAATACAAATGGGAAGAACTATTGTGTACTTTTTTTTTTGAAAGAGTCTCTCTTGCTGTCCTGGAACTCGCTATGTAGATCATGCTGGCCTTGAACTCATAAAGAAAGATCTTCCTGCCTGGGATTAAAGGCATTGGTCACCAAGAGTAAATTATGTGTTGTGGTTGGCCTGGCAGTGGTGCTTGCCTTTAATCCCAGCACTCGGGAGGCAAAGGCAGGTGGATCTCTGTGAGTTTGAGGTTAGTCTGGTCTACAGAGCAAGATCTAGGACAGCCAGGGCTACACAGAGAAATCCTGTCTCGGGGAAAAAAAAAAAAGAAAAAATAAGTGTCATTGTTGTATTCAATGAATTTAGATAATGGAAGTTTAAAGGCAATCAACTTGGAAGAAGTTCCTTAAACTAAGTGTGAATTATGGCTTCCAGGACAGTAAAAACGAAAAAATTTCATAAAAATTAACTATTGCCAGGTGGTGGTGGTGCACACCTTTAATCCCAGCACTCAGGAGGCAGAGCCAGGCGGTTCTCTGTGAATTTGAGGCCAGCCTGGTCTACAGAGCAAGATCCAGGACAGGCACCAAAACTACACAGAGAAACCCTGTCTCGAAAAAAAAACAAACAAACTATATTTAGATACTTATACTCAATTTGTGATAATTGTTAATTTTGTAAGTACCATGCACTTAATATAACATCTTTCATAAGCTTCTGAAAACTAAATTAAGTATTCTCTAACTTTTCTGTTTGAACTGTTTGTTGGTGTTAGGTATTTCTTGAGATTATAAGAAACAGTTTCTTCCTTGTCTTGTATAAAGGATTTACATTAAAAAGGTACAGAAGTTCCCTGAATATAGAGTGCCTACAGACCCCCAGATAGACAGGAAGATCATCAGAATGGAGCAGGAGAAAGCCTTCACCATGCTGAAGAAGAACTTGGTAGATGCTGGTGGTGTCCTTCGGTATGGCATTCGTACAGCTCTTTCATTTTCTGATTAGCGTCATTAACAAGGACTCTTCTTACACTTATGTTTTCAATGATCTCACTAAGGACTGGTTTTATAAATTAGATACCTTGCCAGTATTAAACTTACTTGCTATGTATATGTTTTGACTTTACCACCTAAAAATTGTAAATAATCTAACCGTACATCGTTGACTACTGTGACAGCCATCTGTGAAGTTTTAGCCCTATGTAAAATTCCATTTCATGCTTCATGTTTTAAATAGAAGGAGCTATAATATTTCTGGCTTACTGTCCTTTACTTGTCAATTCATGTGAAGAATTTATTATTGTGTAATGAGGTCAAATATAAGGAAAACTTTTGTATGCTCTTTTATAAAGATTTAAAAGTGAAGTCAAAGCCGGGCGGTGGTGGCGCACGCCTTTAATCCCAGCACTCGGGAGGCAGAGCCAGGCGGATCTCTCTGAGTTTGAGGCCAGCCTGGGCTACGAGTGAGTTCCAGGAAAGGGGCAAAGCTACACAGAGAAACCCTGTCTTGGGAAAAAAAAAAAAAAAAGTGAAGTCAATAATTAGATCCTTCAATTTTTAAAACATGTAACTCTAAACTTTTTTTTAATTCTTAAATTTTTAAATTTTATTTTGTGTTGAAGAGGTTTTCCTGCATGTGTATATGGACCACGTGCATGTTTGATGCCATGGAGGTCAGAAAAGGGCATTGGATCTCCTGAAACTTGAGTTATAGATGGTTTTGAATTACCCTGTGGGTGCTGGGAATCAAAACCAGGGCCTCTGCAAGAGCACCAAGTGCTCTTAACTGAGTTATCTGTCCAGCTCCATACTCGACAAAGTTTAATTAGGCTCTGTTTTATTTATATTGGTTTATATCAAGCAGAAATACAGGGGGCCAGTGAGCTAGCTCAGTGAGTTCAGTCCCCAGGACCCACATGATAAAAGGAAAGAACTGACTCCTTTAAGATGTTCTCTGACCTCCACATGTGTGACCACACACATACACACACACAAATAATAAATGTGAAAGGACAGGGGCTTGGTGTGAGCTCATCGATAGAGCACTTTCTTAGCCAAGTGCTTAGCCCCAAGTTAAATCCCAAGCAACACACCACACACACACACACACACACACACACACACACACATACTCTCTTGTACAAAAATATCTCTTAAGTTGGGTATGGTCTCAGGGGGCAGAGGCTGGTGGATCTCTGAGTTCAAAGCCAGCCTAGTCTGCATACCAAGTTCTAGGCCAGTCAGAGCTACACAGTGAGACCCTGTCTCAAAAACAAAAACAACAACAAAAGAAAAATCCATTACAACGGTACTCTACCAGATTGGTTGATTTTCCTAGCATCAATCTCTTGCACTATTGTATATGAGACGTGTTCACAATTTAGCTGATTCCCTTACTCATTGGACCAACAGGAATTGAGAATGCTTTGTTTATTTACTTATTTATTTTATGTGTATTGATGTTTTGCCTGCATGTGCGTGTGTGTGTGTGTGTGTGTGTGTGTGTGTGTGTGTAAAACATGTGCATGCCTGGTACCTACCTTAGTTAGAAGAGAGCTTTGGATCCCTGGAGCTGGAGTTACAGATGGTTGTGAGCTACCGTGTTGATGCTGGGACTCAAAGCCCAGACCTCTGCAAGACCAGCAAGTGCTCTTAACTTCCGAGCATCTCTCTACCCTCATAAATGTGTAAATCTCTGCATTGCCTTAATTCTAGGGTCATAGTGAAAGTTTATGAAGTTACTTTTTGAGTATAAAGTCAATCTTAGAAGAGTTGAACATAAGACATTTTAAATTTTATTCCACGTGGCATAATCATATGATTTTTGCTTAAAAGATTGTTCCTTCTCTTAATGAGTATTAACCTAAGTAATTAGGATTCCCATCTTTGTCTAATTGTAATATTTAAATGTTGACAGATTCGAATGTTTTCTCTTATCAGATGGTATGTGCAGTTACCTACACAGCAAGCTCATCAGTATCATGAACTAGAGACTCGGGGCCTCCCTCTCTCACTGGCTCCTTTTCCTGTGTCTGCTCCTGAGGAAGAGGAAACTGTAGTCAGAGATGAGAACTGTGCGTTGCCCTCACGCCTCCACCCGCAAGT
Source organism: Peromyscus eremicus (assembly GCF_949786415.1). Lineage (NCBI taxonomy): Eukaryota > Metazoa > Chordata > Mammalia > Rodentia > Cricetidae > Peromyscus > Peromyscus eremicus. The sequence continues at coordinate 50,489,141 of NC_081429.1, read as the reverse complement.
AGCGCATAAGATTCAGGAGCTAGTGTCACAGGGCGTGGGACACGTGTACGCAGTGAGGAAGCAGCTCAGGTACAGGAGGAGCAGTGTCCCTTTATACCTGACCTAAGTTGTGGGCGCTGGACGGCAGCTTTCCGGGACGTGTGTCTTTAGACGGATGGAGGGTTTCTTCACCTTCCCATAAACGCTGTTTCCAGCAAGCTTCGTACAGTCATTCTTACTGTCATTCCAAATACTCTTCTGAGACACTGCAGCTGGCAGATTGGACTACTTCTACATAATGAATTTATTTTATATTACTAGCTAAGGTCTTACTGGCCTTTAATTCACTTACATCTCCCAAGTTGGCTTCCAAATTTCAGCACTTTTCCTATCTCAGGTAACCAAGTGCTGGGATTATAGGTGTGAGCTACTGTCCCTGTAATGAATTGAATGACATGATACATATTTTAGAGAGAAAAAACTTGTAGAATCAGAAAATTAAAAACCCAGTCTAAATTAATTATTTCAAATTATTTGACATGAAATAAAATTTATTATAAGGTAATATGGAGAATGAATATGATCAAAATAGAATATGTACATGTAAGAAGTTCTCAAAAAATTAATTAAAATATTTGATTTTAAAAAAGATAATAAGCTAAACTATTTACTATAACAATGTGTAATGTTATATTAAATTATGTATATGTTATGCATCACTACAATATTAATTAAACAAATTATCTTGAGTACCATTAAAGTTACTTCAAAATGCTATTAAAAAAAAGTTCCGTTAGACTGGAGGTAGTGGCGCACGCCTTTAATCCCAGCACTCAGGAGGCAGAGGCAGGTGGATCTCTGTGAGTTCCAGGCCAACCTGGTCTATAGAGCAAGTTCCAGGACAGCCAAGGCTACACAGAGAAACTCTGTCTTGAAAAAAGAAAAAGAAAAAAGTGTTTCACTAGATGAGGAACTATCCAGATTAACTACAATAATAATTAATGTAATAAGGCAATTACTATGTATATCAGGTATTCTGCCAAACCTTTAAATATGTAATTTTTCAACAGCTTAGTAAAGATGATGCATTTATCCTTATTTTACACATGAGAAAATGGAAATTAAGAATTGCTAAATAATTGACTTGAAAGAGTCAGAGTTGAAAGCGGGGTCTAGTTCTGCAGCCTGTGTGTAATGATGTAATCCCTGCTCCTTTCACTGCTATTGTGTAGTGAAATCTGAATAACAAAGTGAGTGCTTCCAGGAATGACTTTTTGTTTGTTTGTTTGAGAGTAGGTCTCACTGTATAGCCCTGGCTAGATTGCAGCTCACTATATAGACCAGGCTGGCCTTGAACTCATGGAGATCCACTTGCCTTCATGTCCCGAGTGCTGGGATCAGAAGTGCACACAGCTGCAGCCAGCAGACAAGCATTACTTTTTTAGTCACCTTTCTGTTTAGAAGCTTTTCCCAGTGAGGGGCTTACAGAACAAAGCCAACATTTAGTAAACCATCCACTGTTGACTAAAATGTGGCCAATCTACTTATTTAAAATTATTTAAAAAGAGGTTCAATGAAAACAGAAAAGCAATACAACTGCAGTTTGATCCCATAAATATAATGCATAAAGCACACATGTATTAAACTGAGATTTATGTATTTATTTTATGTCATTGTGTAGTAATGCTACCTTTCTTACAGTATCTTGCCTTCCGAAATCTTACTGTCTCACAGTATTCGAACCATCAAATTTCATGTAATATTAATTGGTGCCTTTTGGAAGCAGTGTAACATGATGCTTATGTATACAAATTGGAATAGGTCTGTGTTTTCTCACTTACTAAGTAGGTATATAAGGCAGGGCAACTTCAACTTGGGCAGTCTTCAGCTCCCTCATCTGTAAAGTGGGATTGATCATTATGTCTGGTCACATGATCACAGTAATAGAGGAAATACCTGTAGTGTGTTCAGAATTGTGTCTGACATGATAAGCATTTAAAAACATTATAATGTTCAAACTGAGGATTGTGGTTCAAGTTTAATTCATAAAAATGTCAAAGCTTGCCGGGCGATGGTGGCACACGCCTTTTAATCCCAGAACTCAGGAGGCAGAGGCAGGCAGATCTCTGTGAGTTTGAGGCCAGCCTGGTCTACAGAGTGAGTTTCGAGACAGCCAGGCCTGTTACACAGAGAAATTCTGTCCCAAAAACAAACAAAATGTCAAAGCTCTGTAGTATGTGTGCTTTGAACTAAATAGCACCTTTCTTTATCCTGCATTAATTCTGTTTTAGTGAATAGAAAGAAATCCAAAGTGGCTAATATTATTTATAGAACTATGACTCATACTTTATAAAAGCTTATGTTGAAAGAGAACCTTTCTTTCAATCTGTGAGTGTTTCATTACAGTTATATTTTTATTTTATATCCTTCGCAGGAAATTTGTGGAAAGAGAACTGTTCAAACCTGATGAGGTACCTGAAAGACATAATTTATCATTTTTTCCAACTGTAAATGATATAAAAAATCATATCCATGAGGTACAGAAATCATTGAGGACTGGAGATGTGGTATATAACTCAGAGGTGATTCCAGCAACGGTATGATCACACCCACTTCTTTGATTCATTAATCTTTCTCAGCTCCTGTTAATGCATTAGCAAGTCTCTAGCTCCCGGTAATACTCGGCCTAGTAGAAAGGGCTCTTGTTACACCATCTCAATTACTATGATTTAAGGAAATACACTAGGTAAGTTTGTAACATATGAATACTACAAGCTCTCAGATAATGACTTGACTGAATATTCCTTACTCCTCTCACAAGGAAAAGAAACAGTGGATTTCCAAATCTGAGTATAACAGAGAGAAGAATTAGTATTTTTTTTTTAATGAGGACTATTTCTTATTTAGTTTACAGACATTTATTGAGCACATACCGAGTATATTCCTTGCTCCATTTTTAAAAATAGATGGTCAGGGTTAAGTAGTTCAGGTTCAGATGCACAAATGCTGATGTAGCTCTGTGTGCCATATATGAATATAAGTGTTCGCCTTGTATTTGTCTATTGTAGTTTCTCTGTCAGTGTGAGTTGTGTCTGAGGTAATTTGACCGTAGTTATCCAGAAGTAGTGATTACAGTAGAGGTAGTAACTTAGGAGTCAAAATCCGAGGAGCACTAACCTTTGCCTTCCTGACTTCTCACTTGCCAGGTTTTAGTATCTGAACATTTTTGAGTTGTACTTATTTTTTTATGTATGTGGATGTTCTGCTTGCATGCCTGGGGCCCATGGAGGCCAGAAGAGGGTGTCAGATTCCCTGAACCTGGGGTTAAAGGTGGTAGTGAGCCACCATTACGGGTGCTGGGAATCAAACCTGGGTCCTCTGGAAGATCAGCTGATGCTTAACTGCTGAGCCATCTCTCCAGTCCTAGTACTTGGATATTTCAAATGCTGGACCCACTGGGGTGGTTTTTGTTTGTTTGTGTTATATCCAGACTTAATTATTATGGTACATAATTCAAGAAATAAATAAATAGATTTGCCATCTACACTTCCTATCCAAATTGTTGACATCTGAATTCACAGACCCTAACGTAGTGAGACATACCTGAGCTTTAAGAATGTAAACAAGGGTTGGGGATTTAGCTCAGTGGTAGAGCGCTTGCCTAGCAAGCGCAAGGCCCTGGGTTCGATCCTCGGCTCAAAAAAAAATAAAATAAAATAAAGAATGTAAACAAGTAGAGGGTGATCGCAGAACAAAGCACAAGTGTAATGAAAATAAAATAGGAAGGGGGGGGCTCACTCTGTAAAGTGTTTGCCTCATAAGCACGATGATCTAAGTGTGATCCCCTAGAACCCACATACAAATGCTGAGTATGGTGGGTGAGAACTTACAGTCCCAGTGCTAGGGCCATGGAGACTGGAGTGGAGCTGCCTGACTGGTCACTCAAGCCAAATTGGTGAGCTCCAGGCCCGTGAAAGATGCCATCTCAATGGAAATAGACTCAGTGTTGTCCACTGGTTTCCATATGTGTGCCAAGGCATGTGTGTGCATGAGACACAAAATAAGTATATAAGTGTAAATTTGTGAAAGAAGATATGATAGTTGTATTAATGTTTTAAGATAATTTTCAGTGTAACTGCTTTGTTTTTACTGAAACAAATGTTCTGATTTCAGCTTCAGTGGACCACAGATAGTGGGAATATTCTCAGAGAGACTGTAACAGTTACATTTGCAGAAGGTAGGTTATTTTTGGATATTTTTATAACATAAAAATCAATTGGTGTTATATCTGGAAAAAACTTTAGCTATCTTATAGAATCAGTTTTAAGGAATTTTTTGTATGTATGCTCATGTGTACAGATGTATATGCGTGTGTGAAGGCCAGAGGTCAATGTCAGGAGTCCACCATTACTCCCCATATCTTCTATTTATTTTTTGGGGGCCAGGCTTTATCACTAAACCTGGAGCTCACTGAGCTGGTCAGCAAGCCCCTGGGCTGTCCTGTAGCTGGAGAATTTTTCTCCAGCTCCCTCTAAGTCCCGCCAGTCCCGGAGGCCACTTATAAAATAAACACATAGACTCTTACATTATTTAAACTGTTTGGCCATTAGCTCAGGCTTATCATTGTCTAGCTCTTACTCTTATATTTAGCCCATTTTTATTAATCTTTACTTTGCCACATGGCTCGTGGCTTACCGGCACTTTACATCTTCCTTGTCCTGGCGGCAGCTCCAGTCAGTCCCCCCTTCCTTCCTGTTTCCTCTTTTCTCCTCTCCCTTAGTCCCACCTATACTTCCTGCCTGGCCACTGGTCAATCAGTGTTTATTTATACAGAGTGATATCCATAGCACTGTCCCTTCTCTGCTCCCCTAGAGCTGGGTTCAGAGACAATCATGGTTGTGCCTGGCATTTACGTGGGGACTGGGGATCCGAACCCACGTCCTCATGCTTGCCCATCAAGTACTTTACTCCCTGTGCCCTGTCCCTGACTATCGTGTAATCAAATTTTATAGATGAAGAGACCTGACTCTAAAGAGGGAAAGAGTAGCTATGTTGGAATTTATCAAAGTATTTCTAGAACCTTTATGGTTCTTTATGACCAAAAAAAAAAAAAAATGGTTTGTTGCTGAGTGATAGTATCTAGATGGCCTAGAACTTGTGATCCTCCTGCCTCAGCCCCTTAAATGCTAGGATTCTAAACATGTGCCACCATGTCTGACTGTAACTGAAATTTGAGACCGTATTAGCATAGTCAACCAGAAGAATGGACAATGCACCTTGATCTGCAAACTGTTGTCTACTTGGGATTGTTTGCTTTTCTCAGGCAGGGTTTCTCTCTGTAGCTCCAGCTGTCCTGGAATTTGCTCTGTGGACGAGGCTGTTCTTGAACTCACAGAGATCCGCCTGCCTCTGCCTCCCAAGTGCTGGGATAAAGGTGTGTGCCACCACTGCTCACCTGTCTCATATGTTCTTAACTCCTATGTTCCCGAAATATTTGAAGCTTCTTTTGTTTGTTTGTTTGTTTTTGTTTACTCTTTTATGTGTGTTCTGTCTCCTGGAAATGTCCTCTCTCTTTTCTGTGTAGAAAATTCTCTTCTCACACAGAACAGTCTCTGGTTTTGAGTGTTTTCTCACCTTGTCTCTTACATTAAAGGAGCTCCTCGTTATGTTACGTTTACCTCGGTACCTACTGGGATAGGCTGCTGTTGACACATTTGTAGCTTTAGGTGTTATTCAGGCTCTTCAGAGGCAAGGGTGTATATATAGTTAATCAAACTAAGTTTCTAGAGGATAATGTCTGCTAAACCGCTAACACCATAATCACTCTAGAATCAATTAACGGATAACTGTATGCAGAGTATTTTCTGCCACTTGTTAACCTCCACAGGTCACCTCACGGCTGTGCTGGTTCTTACACTGGTACCGTACACTGATGCTCGTTGTTAACCTCCACAGGTCACCTCACGGCTGTGCTAGTTCTTACATGGGTACTGTACACTGATGCTCATTGTTAACCTCCACAGGTCACCTCACAGCTGTGCTAGTTCTTACACTGGTACCGTACACTGATGCTCGTTGTTAACCTCCACAGGTCACCTCACGGCTGTGCTAGTTCTTACATGGGTACCGTACACTGATGCTTGTTGTTAACCTCCACAGGTCACCTCACGGCTGTGCTGGTTCTTACATGGGTACTGTATACTGATGCTCGTTGGCATCACCTGTGCGGTTTACTTTATTAAGTTGCTGTGCTAAGTGCAAGCAGGTTCCTCCTTCATGGACTAAAGATTAGCAAAGAAAAAACACTAAACAAATGTTTTCTAATTAATAGTATTGTGAAAAGTGCCGTGTGAGAACTGTGCTAGAGACATACACTAGGGGGAAGGGGCGGGAGGGTGTCACTCTTGAAAATGTCATTTTTAGAGCTGGGTGTGATGGTGCACGCCTTTAATCCCAGCACTTGGGAGGCAGTTAGGCAGATCTCTGTGAGTTTGAGACCAGCCTGGTCTACAAAGTGAGTTCTAGGACAGCCGGAGCTACATAGTAAGACCCTGTCTAGAGGAGAGAGAAAAAAGAAAAGGTCACTTTTAAGCCTGAGAACTAAAGAATAAATTATAATTTTCCTTCTTTTCTTTTTTTCCAGACAAGATTTCTCAGTATAACAGTCCTGGCTGTCTTGGAACTCTCTTTGTAGAGCAGGCTGGCCACGAACTCACAGAGATCTGCCTACCTCCGCCTCCCAAGTATTGGGATTAAAGATGCATGCTACCACCACCCTGCTGAATTAGAATTTTCTTTCTTTCTTTCTTTCTTTTTTAGAAGATTTATTTATTTACTATGTATACAGAAGAGGGTACCAGATCTCATTACAGATGGTTGTGAGCCACCATGTAGGTGCTGGGAATTGAACTCAGGACCTTTGGAAGAACAGTCGGTGCTCTTAACCTCTGAGCCATCTCTCCAGCCCAGAATTTTCTAATCAGTGGAATGGCATGTGTCAACACCAAAGCAAAAAAAAAAAAAAAAAAAAAAAGTCATGTTTAAGAAACTTCAAAAAGAGGGAGGTGGGTAGGCTGGCTGGAGAGGTGGCTCAGTGGTTAAGAACACTGGCCGCTCTTCCAGACAACTCAGGTTCATTTCCCAGCACCCACGTAGCAGCTCACAATTGTCTATAACTCCAGTCCAGGGGATCGTACATCCTCATACAGACATGCATGCAGGCAAAGTATCAATTCACATTAAAGAATAAAAACAGTAACAAAAGAAAGAAAGAAAAAAAGCATGTAGCTTTTTTTTTTTTTTTTTTTTTTTGGTTTTTCGAGACAGGGTTTCTCTGTGTAGCTTTGCGCCTTTCCTGGGACTCACTTGGTAGTCCAGGCTGGCCTCGAACTCACAGAGATCCGCCTGGCTCTGCCTCCCGAGTGCTGGGATTAAAGGTGTGCGCCACCCCCGCCCGGCCTTTTTTTTTTTTTTTTAAAGAAACTTAAAAAAAACAAACTTAAGAAGGCTGATATACATTTAGTATAGAAAATGTTTGGAATTAAAACTGGATTATTTTTTGTTATGTACATATATGTATTTACACATTCCTAACAACAATTAATGAAAAAAGAGGTCATGAATTTGAAAGGGAGCAAGGAGGCATATATGGGGTTGGAAGGAGGAAAGGGAAAGAGGAAATGATATATTTATACTGTAATTTCAAAACATAAAAGAAATAATTTTTACAAATAGATCCACAAAACAGAAACACAGCTGCTTTGCTGTGTCAGTGAAAATGATGACGGTAGTGTGAACTCAGTTGATGGCATATGCTCTGAATTTAGACACATTGAATAGCTTATCAATGACAATATCTCTAGACCTCACTCTAGATGTACTCAGTTAAAAATCTGGGTGGATGAGATGGCCCAGCCAGTAAAGACATATGCTGCCAAGCCTGACTGAGAAACTGAATAAAATACATGGAAATTAAGGACTGGATTGTAACAGTGTGGAATGTTAGTCTAACATGCACAGGCCCCCGGTTAGTCCCTGTCACGGAAAGAGGGGGGAGGGAGGGAGGGAAGAGGGATAAAGGGAGATGGGGAGGGAGGAAGAACAGAAGGTAGGGTATCCTCTTTTGCCTTCTGTTGCTGTGGTAAACACCACGAGTAAAAGCAACTCAGAGGAAAGAGTTTATTTTATCTTACAGCTCCGAGCTCTTAGGTCATGATCGTCACTGAGGGAAATCGGGGCAGGAACAGAAGCACAGACCATGAAGAAGCTCTGATTACAGATTTGCTCTCTAAGGCTTGTTCATTCACCTTGGCTTTTTATACAAGACCACCTGCCCAGTGATGGTACTGCCCACAGTGGGCTGGGCCTTTTTTCAATTGAGGTTCCCTCTTCCCAAAAAACTCTAGTGCATGTCAAGTTGACAAAAACAAAACAAAACAACAACAACAAAAAACCCAAGCAGGATAGAAAGGAATGGAGGAGGAAGGAGATGAATGAAGGTGGAATCTAGAAATCCATATTTTTGGAGTTCCCATTGGAAGTTCTGATGATCTGACAGGTTCTAGAAACAGCGAACTAGATACCCTGGGCTTGGTTTGTGGCTGTGTGTCTGTGTTTCTATGTGCATTTGGTTTTTGCTTCTTTGGTGTTGTTTTGAAACAGGGTCTCTCTCTGTTCCCAGGCTGGTCTAGAATATTTTAGGCTGGCCTCAAACTCATGTAGTTCCCCTTTGATAGCCTCAAAAGTGCTAGGAATTACAAGCATGAGGCCCCATGCCAGGCTAGTGTGGGGTTATTAATTCATTAATTTTGAGGTAGGGTCCTGCTGTGTAGCCCTGGCTGTCCTGGAACTCACACTGTAGACCAGGCTGGCCTCACACAGAGATCCACGGGCCTCTGGCTCCTGTGTGTTGCCATGCCTGGCTATGTGTTGACTTGTTGATTTGTGATGATTTTGTTTGTTTTCAGACAGGGCACCAAGTAGCCCAGGCTGTCCTTAAACTCACTTCCGTAGCCAAGAATATCCTTGTGCCTGTGTCCACACAGAGCGGAGGGCTGTGCGCACTTGCCGCCTTGCCTCGCTTCCTGATGACTCTGAGTCCTTGCCAACCTCGGACTTTGTCTTGTCTTCTCTTCTGATCTGATAGTAATGATTGCTATAAAGTGCAAGAGAAATGATTGTGTGTCTCCTGTTCTATTAGGACACTCACTAGGAGAACCAGTTGCCAGCAGCGTGGGGGCGCGTCGGGCACAGACTTCTCTGTCTCCAGAGCCATGTCACCTGCTCTCCCCGCTCTCTTCATTTCAGCCCAAAATCTTCTCACACTCACAGGTAGGCGCCCACTCAACAGCTAAGTCTGGGATCTTCTTCTTCCGTGATTCCTCTTGTAAGGATTTCAGAGAATTGCTGTGGAGTTACAATAATGGCCATGTATTTCTTTATCGTTAATCCTCTAATCCTTTGTGTCTTGATGTAAGATGATAGTTCAGGTTCTATGTTTGAAAAGTTTGAGGAGATGTGACCACAGTAAGGTCTATGGTACTGCTTTCCTTGGTCCTTGTTTCCATCTTCATGGAATATTTGTTAGTAACTACATTCCTCTTAGTTTGTGTTCCAATTTTTTTTTTGTCAAAAGAATATCCAGTGAGAATGTCATACATAGTAAATCCAAACATTGTGATATAACTCTTTTCTCTTTGGAAGGGTTTGAAGTTACAGCCAAGACTTTCCTCTCCTGATGGATCACAAGCTCTGGTGTCAGGAACTAGCCATCCCTCCTCCAGTCCTTCAGGACTTCTGGATACAGTAGGAAATGCTGTAGTGAATAATCATTCTCTGCTGCTTGGTCAAAGTCAGAGCCTTCGAACAGATACATGCCTAATGCGAAACAATAGTGCTGCCTCTACCATGGGGAATCTCCCAGAATCAGTTCAAAATCTCGGAACGGATCAGCTGGTGGAAGCTGAAGATGTTGAGGATACGGGGAATCTGGAAGGAAGTGTAAATAGGATTCTGTTGGGAGATGTGCAAACTGTTCCAATACCAATCATAGACAGCCATCCAGCTCTTAGTAAGTGACTGTCAGTTTATGATTATTTTTAACCTTTTATAGCCTGGTATCACTATATCAAACAACAGAAAAAAAATCTGTCATTTCTACCCAGTGGGTTTATAATATTGTAAAGTTCAAACAAAATTATGAGAGGAAAAGAATTTCATTAACCTAATATTTCTTATTATGTTTAATTGTTATTATTTGATCACAATGAAATTATTCATTGTCTGTCCCAGCACTTAGATGGCTTAGGCAGAGAAATTGCAAGTTCAAGGACAGTCTGGGCTACAAAACAAGTCTTACACCAGCCTGAGCAATTTAGCAAGACCCTATCTCAAAATAAAAAGAGGGCTGGGATGGTAGAGTACTTTATTGCCTAGCAAGTTCTAAGAACTGGGTTTAGTTCCAGTGCAGACAGGAAAAGAAGGAAAGAGCACAGGTAGGGGAAATTATTCATTTTTAGTAATTTTTTTATTTTTTATTTATTTATTTATTTATTTATTTATTTGAGATAGGGTCTCACTTTGTAGCTCTGGCTGTCTTAGAACTCACTGTGTATACCAGGCTGGCCTCAAACTCACATGCACCACCATGCCCAGCTAGATTTATTTGTTTTATTGTGCACATGAGTATTTTGCCTGTGTGTGTGTGTGTGTGTGTGTGTGTGTGTGTGTGTGTGTGCACCACATGTGTTCCTGGTTTCCAGGGAGGCAGAAGAGGGCATTGGATCTCCTGGAACTGGAGATACATATGGTTGTAAATCACTGTGTGGGTGCTGGGAACTGAACCCAGGTCCTCTGCAAGAACAAGTGCTCTTAACCTCTGGGCCATCTCCCTAGCCCCATAACTCGTTTCTTAATTACCTGATTTTCCATGGAAAATCTATGGTGATGTAAAACCAGGAAAGTTATTTTAGAATTCATAAAATGTGCTAGAAGCAAATCACGTAAGGAAAACTACTTTAGTGCGAAGATTATGAAAAAAAGAAGTTGATAAATGCACACAGAAAGGATGGAAGTAAGTAGCAGATAAAGAGTAGATAGAAAATAAGAGGTGGGCTATACACTTAAGTGTTGCGTTCTGTACAAGCTACAGGAAGGTCTGGGCACTGAGTCTGTTTGAAGACCTGGTGTCTTCCTTTTGCTGCTGAGCCCAGTCGTCACAGTGATAACGTGTGTTAGCTCCCAGCTGACCTCACCGCATTCCTCCCACACAGCCTGTTTGGCTGGCACACTTCTATGGGAAGAGATAAGTATGCATTTTGCTTTGAAGTATAAAAATCTTCACAGAAATTATTCTTAGAACATGTATTTACCTCTATCTTAATCATCATTATTTTGGTAAATAAAACTGTGACTAGCCCCTTCTAGAAAGAGTTACAGCCTTTTAAATTTATGGGGAAACACACGTGTAGGAAATTTACAGAGAACTTTTGTAACTACAGAGTAACATTATAGATGAGGAGAAAAATGAATATATATGCAATATTAATGCCATGAGAAAATTAGCTATATTCCCATTCTACAGATAGAGAAACCAAGGCTCAGGGAGGTTAAGTAATTGCCTAGTGCTCACATTTAGTAAGTGATAAAGGAGGAAACTAAGCCCAGGTATTATATGTCTTACCTTCTAAAGTTTCCTTTCTCCCTCTGTGTTATCACATAGTATTTCTGGGAGCATAAATCCAAATTGCTTTCAGAGAATCCAAATCTGTATGATTTATCTGGTGAGGTCATAATCTGGGGGTTACTTCACCAGGATGTTTCGGGGTTCACTTTCACTCTCGGCCTGTTGGCTACCAGGTCCAGAGGGGAAAGAGGAGGAGGGGCGACAGAAAGCTTCGTAGATGGCCCGTGAGCACAGATGGAGGGAGGCCTCCAGGAGACAGACTCCTGAACCAGCTCAGCTTTATTCCAGAGGATGAGGAATGCATAGCACTGGGGAGCCTGGGGACAAACCCTAATTTACATGTAACTGTCATGCTCCTGTCACAAGGCTTAGTTTGTGGCAGTAGTGTCCTACAGCAGAGCTCCTAGCACAAGTCTTCCTAGCAGGGTCAAGCTAAAGATGAATCAGCCATCTGATTTAGAGACAGCTTTTAGTTAAGGTCAGTCCTCCAGGCCCAGGGACATTCTCCATAAGGGCAGGTGGAGAGCAGAAAGCTTTGCTGGAGGGAGAGAGCTCCATGTGGCTGAGCTATTGAGATAAGCTGCCAGGCCACTGCAGACTGCGACCTCTAACCATCCAGCAATGTATTCCAACAGGAAGTGAGCGCCTGGGGTCATTCAAATCCGTCCTCTGTGGGTCCCCATGTCACTGACAGAGCTTCAGTATAAAGTCCAGTATACCTGTAACAGTAATGATGTATTCAGCGTACTGCTAAGCAAGCCGCAGTCACCTCTGCTTTCTAAGAATGGCTGAGTAGCAGAGGTTCCTGACAAAGTGGGGTGAAGATTTAAGACCAGGTGTGACGGTACAAGCCTTCAATCCCAGCACTTGATCTCTGGGTTCAAGGCTGGCATATGAGAACCTGTCTCAAAAACAAAACAAACAAATGAAGATGCTAGGCATTGCATTGGCCAGTTGACAGTGTTACTGCTGGTGTGCTGGCTCTCCACGCACGTGGTTATGAGCACAGTGGGGTGTGGGTAGGAGTTCTGAAGTGTTTTAGATCAGCAAACACATAGTTCACACAGCTGAGACAGAACCATCATTTTAAAATGTGCCACTGTAGCCGGGTGGTGGTGGCGCACGCCTTTAATCCCAGCACTCGGGAGGCAGAGCCAGGTGGATCTCTGTGAGTTCGAGGCCAGCCTGGGCTAGCAAGTGAGTTCCAGGAAAAGGCGCAAAGCTACACAGAGAAACCCTGTCTCGAAAAACAAAAAAACAAAAAAACAAAAAACCAAAAAAACAAAAAAACAAAGTGCCACTGTTTTCAAATATGCCAGATATTTTTCTCAATTTCACCATGACCCTTTTCTAAACCGTGGTATATTTGAGTTTATTCTAAATTCAGATTGTTATTATTTTTTTAAAGATAAAGTCTCATGTAAACCAGGCTGGCTTTAAATTGGCTGCGTTACTAAGGATGACCTTGAACTCCTGATCCTCTGCTTTCCATGATCTAGTGTGGGGATTACAGGTACACACCATCATGCCTGACTTTAAGTTTATATAGCTTTACAGACCACAGTGTTGTAAAATATACTAACCCTCTTGGGTTTGTTTGTTTGGTTTTAAAGTTGAAGAAAGTCTAGAAGATACCCTGTCTGTGAACCAAGTTAAACAAGAACCCAAAGAGCCAACACTGTCTATGGGAGCAAAAACTTTTCTGGACTGTAAAAAATTATCTGCTACATAAAATGTTTAAAGCTTTTCAGAATTGACAGCTCTGGCACCTTCTGATGTCTTAGAAGGGGAAGCTTTCCAGGGCATGTTATGTCAGTCACTGGACCAGAACTGAATGATGCAGCTTTGACTTAAAACTTGAATGTTTGTTGTCAATTCCATATTTGTATTCCCCTTAAGAAATATTTTACTTCATTTTGTATTCCTTTTTTTTTTTTGTTATCCAGTTAGACATGTGTTTGAAAAGATCACAGTAATTTAGTGTGAACACAAATGGTTATCTCATCCCCGGAAATACCGAGTATTGCTTCTTATAAGACAACCAAGTCCAACAATAAAAGCAGTGTGAGTGCATGTGGAGGTGTGTCAGAAAATTTTGAATTGTGAGGAGAGTTTGAATTAGCCAACAGGTGAGAGAATATTTGTCATCTGTCTTATTTGGAAAGATAGAGCAATAGATTTATATAGATTTGCATATTATCACAGAGCCACCAATCATATCCCTGTAGATTTGCATATTATCACAGAGCCACCAATCACATCCCTGTAGATTTGCATAGTATCACAGAGCCACCAATCACATCCCTGTAGATTTGCATAGTATCACAGAGCCACCAATCACATCCCTGTAGATTTGCATAGTATCACAGAGCCACCAATCACATCCCTGTAGATTTGCATAGCAGCGCAGATCTGCCAGTCACATCCCTAGACTCTGCATTTGCAGTTTATCCCCCAGACTTTATACCTTTAACTATAAATGAATGGTACTAATGGTCATCTGTCAGAAATTTCAATGACTTGGTAAGTATTGAAAAGTTTAAATTGGGGCTGGAGAGATGGCTCAGAGGTTAAGAGCACTGACTGCTCTTCCAGAGGTCCTGAGTTCAATTCCCAGCAACCACATGGTGGCTCACAACCATCTGTAATGAGATCTGGTGCCCTCTTCTGGCCTGCAGTCATACATGCTGTATACATAATAAATAAATAAATCTTTAAAAAAAAAAAAAAAAAAAAAAAAAGAAAAGTTTAAATTGAATTAATCAGATAAATAACAATAAATGTATTTTATATGGGATTAGAGGTAAATACCTACTTAGGAATAGAAAGATGAATAATTCAGAGAATGGGGGGAAATGTTATAATTCCTACTGCTTGCAAAATTTTTGGCTTTTTTTTTAAAGATTGAATTTTTGGATAGAAAATAATTTAAATAATATTTACATATTTCTATACTAGAGTTCTTACTGAGTTGATAGTATTACAATTTATATATTTAGTTCATATTTGAAACTTGAAAATGTCTGATCTGATATTTAGCTCATTAAATAAGTATATTTATACCTAGTACTAAATAGCCAGTAATCAATATGTTTATTGTAAGATTTTTTTTAATGAAATATTGAGTAGCTAGAAATTTCAAATGTAATTGTTATGAAATTACCTAGCTAAATGTAGTGGTGCACACCTGTAATCCCAGCACTCAGGAGGTGGAGGTAATAGGATTGTAAATTCCAGTCTAGCCTGGACTACACAGCAAGTCCTTACTAAGAAAGACAGAAAGAATCACCTAGAACAGTTTTTTTCTGGAGACTCATTTAAGAGTGCATTTGAATTTTAATTTTTTAAATAATAAGAATTTCAAGTGGATATTAAAGTTTAATACTCAAAGCATGAACAATATAATATGAAATTTGACCTCAATATTTTACATGGATGTCCATCACTTTTGACTTTTCTAAGTCTGATCTCCCATTCTTATTCACTTTGTTTTAGCTACATGACCTGTATCTAAGTTTAAAACACTGTTACTTTAGAAGTAGGTGAAACTCTACAATTCATTATCTTTACATCTATATCCTAGTCAACGTAAAGTTTATTCTTTATCTTATTTAATGCAAATTTCATATCTAATTATATATATATATAAAATGGTTAGTAAGAACTGCTTTTTCTTTTCTAAGAACAAGATATCTAGTGCCAGTTTTTATGGAGGCGGGCTGCTGAAGCTGAGTATGTTACACTAAGTTCACCACAACTCATAAATCACTTCAGAACCTGAGTTCCCTTAATCTGTGTGTACTTAAGAGGAATGAGATCAGATTAGTATGTATTTAGAACTGTATTATAGGTAATGCTCTTTTGTGATCCTTGTTATAGAAACTATTTTTCAAGAACTAATAAGTTTTCACCTTCCAATAATGATTAAGGTTTATTATTAAATATTTCATTCATTGAGCTATATTCTTTGGGAGACATTCCTTTTTGATGTTGAATTGCTAAGGAGAAATGCTTGTTAAGAAAGAAACTAGCCAGTTTCCTGTGAGGATGAGTAATAACAGAGGATTCAGTGCTTATTGTTTCATCAGGAAAAAACAGTTAAAATATATTTCTGAGCCGGGCAGTGGTGGCTCAAGTCTTTAATCCCAGCACGTGGAGACAGAGGCAGGTGAATCTCTGTGAGTTCAAGGCCAGCCTGCTCTACATAGTGAGTTCCAATGACAGCCAGGGCTACATAGAGAAACCCTGTCTTGAAAACAACAATAACAAATGCACACACACACACACACACACACACACACAGACACATACACACACACACACACACAGACACACACACACAGACACACACACACACACACACACACACACATACACACATATTTCTGTCATTTCATTCTATTAATGGTGCACACCTCTAATCCCAGTGGAGCTCTGTGAGTTTGAGGCCAGCCTGGTCTACATAGCAAGTTCCAGGACAGCTGGAGCTACAATGTGAGACCCTGTCTTGGGGGAAAAAAAAAAAAAAAAAAACAAGAAGAAGAAAGAAAGAAAATAAATAGTTCTGTCAGCTGGGCGGTGGTGGCGCACGCCTTTAATCCCAGCACTCAGGAGGCAGAGCCAGGCGGATCTCTGTGAGTTCGAGGCCAGCCTGGGCTACAGAGCGAGATCCAGGACAGGCACCAAAACCACACAGAGAAACCCTGTCTCAAAAAACAAAAACAAAAAAATAGTTCTGTCACTTCATTCTGTGTGACTGGGTCTTCTGTTAATATTTTTATCATGAGGACAGTAAGTTACATATATTCTTCCCACAAACAAAAACAAAACAGAAAACTGAACACTTAAATTACCTAATTGTATGTTCTTGTTTTTAGGTAGAAACTGAAACTATTAATATTTTTGTGTATTTAAATGAGTAATTATTAAAAATGGTATCTAAAATGAATTTAAAAATTCATTTGTCTTCTCAATGCATATGCTGTCACACATGTCAGTGCTGGCTAAAGGTGCTTAACATCAGTTTTTGAAAACTATGTTTACATATTGAAATGTTTAATTCTTTCTAATGTATTAGATCTTAAAAACAAGTGTATAAAAATTCAGGATCTGTATTTGGCTTTCTCTTAACAACTCCACAGCAAAATTTGACAAACATTCTTTAGTTCATGTATTGCAGGATGTAGTATCTGCAGTAGTAGGCTGGACATTTAAAATAAGTGGTTAGAAATTCATAATCACAGGTTGGCTCATTTCTTTGTAGTTTCCATGTTCCAACCCTGCAAGTAAACGTTGTATATACAGCAGTAAATTATAAACAACCACAACAGACTTCCCTCAGTAGTCATTTTCTACATAAGCAGCTCGTGTACTTAAAAAGCTTTAACATCTTATGCAAAGTGAATGTTTCCTAACCACACAGAAGTGAGAGGAAACACAAGCTTTGGGGGCTGCTCCTGCATTGAAGGTTTTAATTCTGAGGCCCACCAGCATGTGCCTCAACTTCTTCAGGTCCTGTCAGACTGTACTTAATCATGTGGGTGTGAGACCATGCTTAGTTTATACCAGGTTTGTGAAGAGATTTAAAACTGTATGTAGATATTAGAACTTAATGTACAGTGTTCTTGTTATAATGTAATTTTTTCATTAAAGAATTCTGTTTTTTTCTTATGTGTTAGTTTTTTAAAATATGCTTCTCCTAGAAATAATAGAAGTTTTGTTCATCTTAAGATGGTGGATGCTTTAGTACCTAAGAATTTTTACTAGAGATTTATTGCAGTTTTTATGGTTTTTTAAGGATTAACTACTACTAACATATACATATATGCTGCGTGCGTGCGTGCATGTGTGTGTGTGTGTGTGTGTGTGTATCAGTGTGTATATCAGTGAAATGGCTTGGTGGGTAAAGGTTCAAGTGTGATGTCCTGAGTTCAATCCCCCAAAACAGATGTAAAGGTGGAAAAAGTGAGCCAACTCCACAAAGTTGTCCTGTGACCTCCACACATGCATGCCTACACAATAATAATTTACAAAACAAATCTTTAAGGGCTAGTAATATGGCTCAGCAGGTAAAGCCACTTCCATTAAACCTGATCACACTGATAGAGATTTCCTGGACCCACAAGGAAGAAGAGTACCACCACTTAACGTACTCACACACACGAGTAATACATAAATGTTACCAAAATTGTAATAGAATAGCATGTATGAAAAGATACAAGTAATTTTTTGGCTCTGCATTTGGTATAATAATATTTTCTAGCCGGGTGGTGGTGGCGCACGCCTTTAATCCC